>NW_025750986.1:0-16916 GCF_021184085.1 Oncorhynchus gorbuscha | reverse complement strand
GTGGACCTATTTGGGCGGTAAGCAAACTGGAGTGGGTCTAGGGTGTCAGGTAGGGTGGAGGTGATATGGTCCTTGACTAGTCTCTCAAAGCACTTCATGATGACGGAAGTGAGTGCTACGGGGCGGTAGTCGTTTAGCTCAGTTACCTTAGCTTTCTTGGGAACAGGAACAATGGTGGCCCTCTTGAAGCATGTGGGAACAGCAGACTGGTATAGGGATTGATTGAATATGTCCGTAAACACACCGCCAGCTGGTCTGCGCATGCTCTGAGGGCGCGGCTGGGGATGCCGTCTGGGCCTGCAGCCTTGCGAGGGTTAACACGTTTAAATGTCTTACTCACCTCGGCTGCAGTGAAGGAGAGACCGCATGTTTTCGTTGCAGGCCGCGGTCAGTGGCACTGTATTGTCCTCAAAGCGGGCAAAAAAGTTATTTAGTCTGCCTGGGAGCAAGACATCCTGGTCCGTGACTGGGCTGGGTTTCTTCTTGTAGTCCGTGATTGACTGTAGACCCTGCCACATGCCTCTTGTGTCTGAGCCATTGAATTGAGATTCTACTTTGTCTCTGTACTGACGCTTAGCTTGTTTAATAGCCTTGCGGAGGGAATAGCTGCATTGTTTATATTCGGACATGTTACCAGACACCTTGCCCTGATTAAAAGCAGTGGTTCGCGCTTTCAGTTTCACGCGAATGCTGCCATCAATCCACGGTTTCTGGTTAGGGAATGTTTTTATCGTTGCTATGGGAACGACATCTTCGACGCACGTTCTAATGAACTCGCACACCGAATCAGTGTATTCGTCAATATTTTTATCTGACGCAATACGAAACATGTCCCAGTCCACGTGATGGAAGCAGTCTTGGAGTGTGGAGTCAGCTTGGTCTGACCAGCGTTGGACAGACCTCAGCGTGGGAGCCTCTTGTTTTAGTTTCTGCCTGTAGGCAGGGATCAGCAAAATGGAGTCGTGGTCAGCTTTTCCGAAAGGGGGCGGGGCAGGGCCTTATATGCGTCGCAGAAGTTAGAGTAACAATGATCCAAGGTTTTACCACCCCTGGTTGCGCAATCAATATGCTGAAAAAATTTAGGGAGTCTTGTTTTCAGATTAGCTTTATTAAAATCCCCAGCTACAATGAATGCAGCCTCCGGATAAATGGTTTCCAAATTATGCCCAAGTGTTGGAGTGTGCCCCTGGCTGTCCTTCCATTTAAAAACAAGAAAATTGTGCAGTCTGGTTTGCTTAATATAAGGAATTTGGGAGGGAGGGATGGAGGGAAAGAGAGAGAGAGAGTCACTTTGTATGTTGTCTACCTCACTTGCTTTGGCAATGTTAACACATGTTTCCCATGCCAATAAAGCCCTTGAATTGAATTGAATTGAAATTGAGAGAGAGAGAGAGAGAGAGAGAGAGAGAGAGAGAGAGAGAGAGAGAGAGAGAGAGAGAGAGAGAGAGAGAGAGAGAGAGAGAGAGAGAGAGAGAGAGAGAGAGAGAGAGAGATGATTGTGAACTCTTTAATCCCATAAACCCTTGCTGATGTGTCCAACTTTTTCTTGCTTTCCATAAGGCGTTCACCCGCATGCGTCCAAGTATTGTTATCTTTTGAAAATGTCTGTTAGTCAGTTACACTATCAACCACCCTGTGGATACTAGGCTACATTTACAAAGTAAGTAAAAGTAACTAGCCTTCCACATGCCTTGGCTTGTCAGAATGGCTCATCGGAGCCATTCTCATGTTTCTATAGTGTGAGGCAGCTTGATGTACAATTACACCCTCTGGACAGGTCTATCGCAGGGCGTTACCCCCAATCTATATATTTAACATTTTCCAAGTATCAGTGTCAAATTTCCTTAATATCATCTTTTGGTCACCACGTATGAAGTCCATGCAAGTTTAAAAGTGATTGAATAGTTTGGATATGACTACTTAATTGGCTTGGTATTGAGAGTGACATCTGGAAAACAAAGAAGCAGTATTTTTTAATAGAGATGGTACTGTATATCTGCAATAAGAATGCAACCAAGAATATGTACTGTTTGAGTGCCTAAATAGTCATCATAAATCCACACACACACACACACACACACACACACACACACACACACACACACACACACACACACACACACACACACACACACACACACACACACACACACACACACACACACACACACACACACACACACCACACACACACACCTATGTATACTGTGCATCTGAATGTGCACAGAAACATTTTCCCTTTCCTTAGCTGAATGCTAAGTGTCTACTTACAGCTGACCAAAAATGTAGATGATGTGGTTCTCCCCACCACAGGTTCCTGGAGGTCATAGAGTCACATCACACACCACTAACATTGAGTGGCTGCTGCCAACATCACTGACTCAACTCCAGCCACTTTAATAATGGGAATTGATGGGAAATTATGTAAAATATATCACTAGCCACTTTAAACAATGCTACCTAATATAACGTTTACATACCCTACATTATTAATCTCATATGTATATGTATATACTGTACTCTATATCATCTACTGCATCTGTATGTAATACATTTATCACTAGCCACTTTAACTATGCCACTTTGTTTACATACTCATCTCATATGTATATACTGTACTCGATACCATCTACTGTATCTTTGCCTATGCCGTTTGTACCATCACTGATTCATATCATCTGCATGTATTCTTTATCCCCCTCACACTTGTGTGTATAAGACAGTAGTTTTGGAATTGTTAGGTAGATTACTTGTTGGTTATTACTGCATTGTCGGAACTAGAAGCACAAGCATTTCGCGACACTTGCATTAACACTGCTAACCATGTGTATGTGACAAATACAATTAGATAAAATCTGGATTTGATTTGAGAGAGACCAGTTGGATTGTAGCTCCAGAGCTGAAGACACTTAGAGTGACTGGGAGTTTGAGAAGCTTTGAAAAAGTGTGTTATCCCCCTCGAAATCTGTCTATATATGTAAAAGTAATTTATGAATAACACGATGTGGCACATAAGTAAAGTATGATTATTTTTGAAGCAATAAACATTATATACTGCATTTTTGGCATTTAAGTATGTGCATCAGCGTTGGAGTAAAATCAAATTGACGTCAAATCAAATTACCCTGATTGAAAAAATGTCATATTTTCAATGATTTCTCAATAAACTGAAGGGAAAAGCAATATATAATAATAATAATAATAATAATATATGCCATTTAGCAGACGCTTTTATCCAAAGCGACTTACAGTCATGTGCATACATTCTATGTATGGGTGGTCCCGGGGATCGAACCCACTACTCTGGCGTTACAAGCGCCATGCTCTACCAACTGAGCTACAGCCACCTATTTCAAATGTAAAAATATACATTTATGAACTCAGCAAAAAAAACATCCCTTTTCAGGACCCTGTCTTTCAAAGATAATTTGTAAACGTCCAAATATCTTCACAGATCTTCATTGTAAAGGGTTTCCCATGCTTGTTCAATGAACCATAAACAATTAATGAACATGCACCTGTGGAACGGTCGTTAACACACTAACAGCTTACAGACGGTAGGCAATTAAGGTCCCCTCTCTCACTCTCCCGCTCTCTCTTCTCTCTGTCGTTCCCGTTCCTGCTCCCAGCTGTTCCTATTCCCCTAATCAATCATTAGTCTTCCCACACCTGTTCCCGATCCTTTTCCCTGATTAGAGTCCCTATTTCTCTCCTTGTTCTCCGTTTCTGCCCTGTCGGTTCCTTGTCTAGAATTCACCGTGCTGTGTTTGTGTATCGCCCTGTCGTGTCGTGTTTCCTCAGATGCTGCGTGGTGAGCAGGTGTCTGAGTCTGTTTGGTTCAAGTGCCTTCCCGAGGCAACCTGCTGTTCACCTGCTGTTCAAGATCGAGTCTCCAGTTTGTCCTCGTCATTTCGAGTGAAAGTTGTGTTTTTTGTTTGTATTTACTTTACTGGATTAAAGACTCTGTTTTCGCCAAGTCGCTTTTGGGTCCTCTTTCACCTGCATGACAGAAGGAACCGACCAAGGAATGGACCCAGCGACTTCAGGCGCTCGTTACACTGCCGTCGAGATCCAAGGAGCCATGCTCGGCAGACACGAGCAGGAATTGTCTGCTGCTCGCCATGCCGTGGAGAACCTGGCCGCTCAGGTTTCCGACCTCTCTGGACAGTTCCAGAGTCTTCGTCTCGTGCCACCTGTTACTTCCTGGCCTGCCGAGCCTCCAGAACCTAGGGTTAATAACCCACCTTGCTACTCCGGGCAGCCCACTGAGTGCCGCTCCTTTCTCACGCAGTGTGAGATTGTGTTCTCTCTCCAACCCAACACATACTCTAGAGAGAGAGCTCGGGTTGCTTACGTCATTTCACTCCTTACTGGCCGGGCTCGAGAATGGGGCACAGCTATCTGGGAGGCAAGGGCTGATTGCTCTAACAAGTACCAGAACTTTAAAGAGGAGATGATTCGGGTTTTTGACCGTTCAGTTTTTTTGGTAGGGAGGCTTCTAGGGCCCTGGCTTCCCTATGCCAAGGTGATCGATCCATAACGGATTATTCTATTGAGTTTCGCACTCTTGCTGCCTCTAGTGAGTGGAACGAGCCGGCGCTGCTCGCTCGTTTTCTGGAGGGACTCCACGCAGTGGTTAAGGATGAGATTCTCTCCCGGGAGGTTCCTTCAGATGTGGACTCTTTGATTGCTCTCGCCATCCGCATAGAACGACGGGTAGATCTTCGTCACCGGGCTCGTGGAAGAGAGCTCGCATCAACGGTGTTTCCCTGCTCCGCGCGCAACCATCTCCTCCTCTGGCTCAGAGACTGAGCCCATGCAGCTGGGAGGGATTCGCATCTCGACTAAGGAGAGGGAACGGAGGATCACCAACCGCCTGTGCCTCTATTGCGGAGTTGCTGGACATTTTGTTAATTCATGTCCAGTAAAAGCCAGAGCTCATCTGTAAGCGGAGGGCTACAGGTGAGCGCAACTACTCAAGTCTCTCCATCAAAATCCTGTACTACTTTGTCGGTCCATCTACGCTGGACCGGTTCGGGTGCTACATGTAGTGCCTTGATAGACTCTGGGGCTGAGGGTTGTTTCATGGACGAAGCATGGGTTCGAAACATGACATTCCTTTCAGAGAGTTAGAGAAGCCTACGCCCATGTTCGCCTTAGATGGTAGTCATCTTCCCAGTATCAGATTTGAGACACTACCTTTAACCTCACAGTATCTGGTAACCACAGTGAGACTATTTCTTTTTTGATTTTCGTTCACCGTTTACACCTGTTGTTTTGGGTCATCCCTGGCTAGTATGTCATAATCCTTCTATTAATTGGTCTAGTAATTCTATCCTATCCTGGAACGTTTCTTGTCATGTGAAGTGTTTAATGTCTGCCATCCCTCCCGTTTCTTCTGTCCCTACTTCTCAGGAGGAACCTGGCGATTTGACAGGAGTGCCGGAGGAATATCATGATCTGCGCACGGTCTTCAGTCGGTCCCGAGCCAACTCCCTTCCTCCTCACCGGTCGTATGATTGTAGTATTGATCTCCTTCCGGGGACCACTCCTCCTCGGGGTAGACTATACTCTCTGTCGGCTCCCGAACGTAAGGCTCTCGAGGATTATTTGTCTGTGTCTCTTGACGCCGGTACCATAGTGCCTTCTTCCTCTCCGGCCGGGGCGGGGTTCTTTTTGTTAAGAAGAAGGACGGGGTACTCTGCGCCCCTGCGTGGATTATCGAGGGCTGAATGACATAACGGTTAAGAATCGTTATCCGCTTCCCCTTATGTCATCAGCCTTCGAGATTCTGCAGGGAGCCAGGTGCTTTACTAAGTTGGACCTTCGTAACGCTTACCATCTCGTGCGCATCAGAGAGGGGGGACGAGTGGAAAAACGGCGTTTAACACTCCGTTAGGGCATTTTGAGTACCGGGTTCTGCCGTTTGGTCTCGCCAATGCGCCAGCTGTTTTTCAGGCATTAGTTAATGATGTTCTGAGAGACATGCTGAACATCTTTGTTTTTGTCTATCTTGACGATATCCTGATTTTTTCCGTCACTCGAGATTCATGTTCAGCACGTTCGACGTGTTCTACAGCGCCTTTTAGAGAATTGTCTCTACGTAAAGGCTGAGAAGTGCTCTTTTCATGTCTCCTCCGTTACTTTTCTCGGTTCCGTTATTTCCGCTGAAGGCATTCAGATGGATTCCGCTAAGGTCCAAGCTGTCAGTGATTGGCCCGTTCCAAGGTCACGTGTCGAGTTGCAGCGCTTTTTAGGTTTCGCTAATTTCTATCGCGTTTCATTCGTAATTTCGGTCAAGTTGCTGCCCCTCTCACAGCTCTTACTTCTGTCAAGACGTGTTTTAAGTGGTCGGTTCCGCCCAGGAGCTTTTGATCTTCTAAAGAACGTTTTACGTCCGCTCCTATCCTCGTTACTCCTGACGTCACTAGACAATTCATTGTCGAGGTTGACGCTTCAGAGGTAGGCGTGGGAGCCATTCTATCCCAGCGCTTCCAGTCTGACGATAAGGTTCATCCTTGCGCTTATTTTTCTCATCGCCTGTCGCCATCTGAGCGCAACTATGATGTGGGTAACCGTGAACTGCTCGCCATCCGCTTAGCCCTAGGTGAATGGCGACAGTGGTTGGAGGGGCGACCGTTCCTTTTGTCGTTTGGACAGACCATAAGAACCTTGAGTACATCCGTTCTGCCAAACGACTTAATGCCCGTCAAGCTCGTTGGGGCGTTGTTTTTCGCTCGTTTCGAGTTTGTGATTTCTTACCGTCCGGGTAGCAAGAACACCAAGCCTGATGCCTTATCCCGTCTGTTTAGTTCTTCTGTGGCTTCTACTGATCCCGAGGGGATTCTTCCTTATGGGCGTGTTGTCGGGTTAACAGTCTGGGGAATTGAAAGACAGGTTAAGCAAGCACTCACGCACACTGCGTCGCCGCGCGCTTGTCCTAGTAACCTCCTTTTCGTTCCTGTTTCCACTCGTCTGGCTGTTCTTCAGTGGGCTCACTCTGCCAAGTTAGCTGGTCATCCCGGTGTTCGAGGCACTCTTGCGTCTATTCGCCAGCGCTTTTGGTGGCCGACTCAGGAGCGTGACACGCGCGTTTCGTGGCTGCTTGTTCGGACTGCGCGCAGACTAAGTCGGGTAACTCTCCTCCTGCCGGTCGTCTCAGACCGCTCCCATTCCCTTCTCGACCATGGTCTCACATCGCCTAGACTTCATTACCGGTCTGCCTTTGTCTGCGGGGAAGACTGTGATTCTTACGGTTGTCGATAGGTTCTCTAAGGCGGCACATTTCATTCCCCTCGCTAAACTTCCTTCCGCTAAGGAGACGGCACAAATCATTATCGAGAATGTATTCAGAATTCATGGCCTCCCGTTAGACGCCGTTTCAGACAGAGGCCCGCAATTCACGTCACAGTTTTGGAGGGAGTTCTGTCGTTTGATTGGTGCGTCCGTCAGTCTCTCTTCCGGGTTTCATCCCCAGTCTAACGGTCAAGCAGAGAGGGCCAATCAGACGATTGGTCGCATACTACGCAGCCTTTCTTTCAGAAACCCTGCGTCTTGGGCAGAACAGCTCCCCTGGGCAGAATACGCTCACAATTCGCTTCCTTCGTCTGCTACCGGGTTATCTCCGTTTCAGAGTAGTCTGGGTTACCAGCCTCCTCTGTTCTCATCCCAGCTTGCCGAGTCCAGCGTTCCCTCCGCTCAGCGTTTGTCCAACGTTGTGAGCGCACCTGGAGGAGGGTGAGGTCTGCACTTTGCCGTTACAGGGCACAGACTGTGAGCCGCCAATAAACGCAGGATTAAGAGTCCAAGGTATTGTTGCGGCCAGAGAGTGTGGCTTTCCACTCGCAACCTTCCTCTTACGACAGCTTCTCGTAAGTTGACTCCGCGGTTCATTGGTCCGTTCCGTGTCTCCCAGGTCGTCAATCCTGTCGCTGTGCGACTGCTTCTTCCGCGACATCTTCGTCGCGTCCATCCTGTCTTCCATGTCTCCTGTGTCAAGCCCTTTCTTCGCACCCCGTTCGTCTTCCCTCCCCCCTCCCGTCCTTGTCGAGAGCGCACCTATTTACAAGGTACATAAGATCATGGACATGCGTTCTCGGGGACGGGGTCACCAATACTTAGTGGATTGGGAGGGTTACGGTCCTGAGGAGAGGAGTTGGGTTCCGTCTCGGGACGTGCTGGACCGTTCACTCATTGATGATTTCCTCCGTTGCCGCCAGGATTCCTCCTCGAGTGCGCCAGGAGGCGCTCGGTGAGTGGGGGGGTACTGTCATGTTTTGTCATTGATTATCATGTCTTGTCCCTGTGCTTCCCCTTCTATTCGTTTCCCTCTGCTGGTCTTATTAGGTTCTTTCCCTCTTTCTATCCTCTCTCTCCCCCTCCCTCTCTCACTCTCCCGCTCTCTCTTCTCTCTGTCGTTCCGTTCCTGCTCCCAGCTGTTCCTATTCCCCTAATCAATCATTTAGTCTTCCCACACCTGTTCCCGATCCTTTTCCCTGATTAGAGTCCCTATTTCTCTCCTTGTTCTCCGTTTCTGCCCTGTCGGTTCCTTGTCTAGAATTCACCGTGCTGTGTTTGTGTATCGCCCTGTCGTGTCGTGTTTTTCCTCAGATGCTGCGTGGTGAGCAGGTGTCTGAGTCTGTTTGGTTCAAGTGCCTTCCCGAGGCAACCTGCTGTTCACCTGCTGTTCAAGATCGAGTCTCCAGTTTGTCCTCGTCATTTCGAGTGAAAGTTGTGTTTTTTTTATATTGTATTTACTTTACTGGATTAAAGACTCTGTTTTCGCCAAGTCGCTTTTGGGTCCTCTTTCACCTGCATGACACACAGTTATGAAACCCTAGGACACCAAAGAGGCCTTTCTACTGACTCTGAAAAACACCAAAAGAAAGATGCCCAGGGTCCCTGCTCATCTGTGTGAACGTGCCTTAGGCATGCTGCAAGGAGGCATGAGGGCTGCAGATGTGGCCAGGGCAATAAATTGCATTGCCCGTACTGTGAGATGCCTAAGACAGTGCTACAGGGAGACAGGACACCTGCACAGGATCGGTACATCTGAACATCACACCTGCGGGACAGGTACAGGATGGCAACAACTACTCTAGTTACACCAGGAACGCACAATCCCTCCATCAGTGCTCAGACTGTCCGCAATAGGCTGAGAGAGGCTGGACTGAGGGCTTGTAGGCCTGTTGTAAGGCAGGTCCTCACCAGACATCACCAGCAACAACGTTGCCTATGGGCACAAACCCACCGTCGCTGGACCAGACAGACTGGCAAAGAGTGCTCTTCACTGGCGAGTCTCGGTTTTGTCTCACCAGGGGTGATTGTCGGATTCACGTTTATCGTCGAAGGAATGAGCGTTAAACCAGGCCTGTACTCTGGACTACGATTGATATGGAGGTGGAGGGTCCGTCATGGTCTGGGGCAGAGTGTTACAGCATCTTTGGACTGAGCTTGTTGTCATTGCAGGCAATCTCAACGCTGTGCGTTACAGGGAAGACATCCTCCTATTTCATATGGTACCCTTCCTGCAGGCTCATCCTGACATGACCTCCAACATGACAATGCCACCAGCCATACGGCTCATTATTCTGTGTTTGAATTCCTGCAAGACAGGAATGTCAGTGTTCTGCCATGGCCAGCGAAATAACCCGGATCTCAATCCCATTGAGCACGTCTGGGACCTGTTGGATTGAAGGGTGAGGGCAAGGGCTTTTCCCTCAGAAATGTCTGGGAACTTTTGCAGGTGCCTTGGTGGAAGAGTGGGGGTAACATCTCACAGCAAGAACTGACAAATCTGGTGCAGTCCATGAGGAGGAGATGCACTGCAGTACTTAATGCAGCAAGGTGACCACACCATATACTGTTACTTTTGATTTTGACCCCCCCCCCCTCCTTTGTTCAGGGACACATTATTCCATTTCTGTTAGTCACATGTCTGTGGAACTTGTTCAGTTTATGTCTCAGTTGTTGAATCTTGTTCTGTTCATACAAATATTTACACATGTTAAGTTTGCTGAAAATAAACACAGTTGACAGTGAGAGGACGTTTTTTTTGCTGAGAGTGAGGGTGAGAGGAGGAGTACACAGAGGAGGAGAAGGAGGTAGTGGAAGGCAGGGCAGAGGCAGAGCCAGAAGTCAAGGAAGACCTGAAGCAGGAGGAGAACGTGCACAAAGAAGAAGACGACCAAACTTATGAAATCACATTCATGTTGACCCCGGATTGACGCTGAGGGAGGCTGGACTGAGAGTTCAGCCAAATCTTAGCAGATATACAGTGGCATCTGTCATAAGGACTTTTCGACATGAAAACAGGTAATAGATCTGTCCACAGTTACAGTAATCGGCCACTTATTGTATGCACCATATCAGCACTTGTGATACCCCTTCCTGTGACATTGTAATATACGTTACATGTGTTATTCTCTACAAAGGATTGAGGGTCGGGAACGACAAGGAGGAAGGGGGCCCATATTCACACAAGAACAAGAGAGAGATAGGCTCCAGGCTCAGAGAACTACAAGCCAACATTATCGGTGACCATGCCATTTTCAATAATGTCCATCAGGTTTCTCAGTCAACACTGGCGCGCATCCTGAAAATACATCAGGTTCAAATGAAACAACTTTATCAAGTGCCTTTTGAGCGGAATTCAGAGAGGGTCAAACGGCTGCGGCTTGAGTATGTGGAGGTTTGTATGGTTCACTTTAGCACTGTGATGTTACATACTGCACACATGACTTTTTTACATTGACTGTATACTAGTTATATCCTGAACTACACAATCTTGTCTTTCACTGTATTTCAGGGGTTTTGCAGATGGATGCTGAGGAAATCCTGCATGAATTCATATATATTGATGAGGCAGGGTTCAACCACAAAAAGCAAGAAGAGAGGCAGAAATATCATTGGCCACAGGGCTATAATCAATGTCTCAGGGCAACGTGGGGGTAACATCACCCTTTGCGCTGCCATTTCATAGCATGGGGTTGTCCTCCGTCATGCCAAAATGGGCCCTTACAACACACCTCACATTCTCGCATTTTGGACCGATTGCACCACATCGTCACAGGAAGTTAATGAAATGCACCAGATGCAATACATGGTCATCTGGGACAATGTGTCATTCCACCGCTCTGCTTTGGTCCAGAACTGGTTTCAACACCATCCACAGTTGACAGTACTATACCTTCCACCGTACTCTCCGTTTCTAAAACCTATCAAATAGTTTTTCTCTGCATGGCGGTGGAAGGTTTACAATCTCCAGCCCCAGGCTCAGGTACCCCTCATTCAGGCCATGGAGGACCTCTGTGACCAAGTCGACGCCGCAGCTGTGCAAGGATGGATTCGTCATTCAAGACGGTTCTTCCCACGTTGTCTTGCTAATGACGATATTGCTTGTGGTGTTGATGAAATTCTCTGGCCAGATCCAGCTAGGCGAAGAGATAATGTATAGTATGTTTACTGTAGTATTTGCTGTACAATATTGTCAGGTTTTTTCAGATTTTTTATGGTTGTTATTTACTGTAATTGTAACCTGTACTGGATACAGTAGTTTACGTTTGTCTGTTTGCTGAGGTAACAGTGTTATGCACACTACTGTAGTAGCATGAAAACTGGGACATGTTTTGTTGTGATTCTCCATGTTGACTGATTTGGGTATATGGAGAGAAATAAATTATATTTTCCTCAGTCTGCAGCATTGGTCCTGTACAGAGTTTTGTATAGTTGCACTTTCTCTGTGTACTTTCATTTACAGTATTCTAATCACTGACAATTAGAAATGCTAAAAGTGTTTTAGGTTGGCAACAGCAGTGTGTAACTGGTTCAAAAAGATTGAAGTCATATGAAATGTGTGTGTTTCTGTATGGTAACAAAATATTTTAATGAAGTTGGGTGGAGTTTGACAAGTGTTCCATTTTGCAAATTATCTGAAGTGTTGTGCTACTTAGCTGTAGGGTTGTGCTAATTGTGTAGTGTTTTGACAAACCGGCCCTGTTTCAAAATTGTGCTTAAACAATTGAAAAACGGTAAAACAAAATTCAAATCTGTTTGAGATTTGAGATTTTTATTTTATTTATTTCACCTTCATTTAACAGTTACACATGGAGTTAACAAACACACAGTCAGTAATACAATAGAGAAAGTGTGTGCAAATGAGGTAGGATAAGGGGGTGAGGTAATAAAATAGCTATAGTGGCGAAATTATTACAGTACGGCAAATTAAACATTGGGGTGATGTGCAGAAGATGAATGTGCAAGTAGCGGTACTGTGGCGCAAAGGAGCAAAATAAATAACAATATGGTGATGAGGTAGTTGGATGGGCTATTTACAGTTTGGCTATGTACAGGTGCAGTGATCTGTGAGCTGCTCTGACAGCTGGTGCTTAAAGATAGTGAGGGAGATATGAGTCTCCAGCTTCAGTGATTTTTGCAGTTTGCTCCAGTTTCTTCACAGTAGCCACCGTTTGCCTTGACAGATTTGCACACTCTTGGCATTCTATCAACCAGCTTCATGAGGTGGTCACCTGGAATTCATTTCAATCAACAGGTGTGCCTTGTTAAAAGTTCATTTGTGGAATTTCTTTCCTTAATGTGTTTGTGCCAATCAGTTGTGTTGTGACAAGGTAGGGGTGGTATACAGAAGATAGCCCTATTTGGTAAAAGACTACGTCCATATTATGACAAGGACAGCTAAAATAAGAAAAGGAAACGACAGTCAATCATTACTTTAAGACATGATCATTCAATCCAGAACATTTCAAGAACTTTGAAAGTTACTTCAAGTGCAGTCGCAATAACCATCAAGCGCCATGATGAAACTGGCTCTCAAGAGGACCGCCACAGGAAAGGAAGACCCAGAGTGCCTCTGCTGCAGAAGATAAGTTCATTAGAGTTACCAGCCCTCAGAAATTGCAGCCCAAATAAAAGTTTCACAGTGTTCAAGTCATACTGTTATGCAGGTGAATGAGGACCCAAAAGCGACTTGGCGAAAACAGAGTCTTTATTCCAGTAAAGGAAATAGGCAATACTCCTAGACAAATCAGAGCAGAAAACAAAACATAAAAACTAATTCCACTCGTAGTGACGAGGACAGACTGGAGACTCGACCATAAACTGTAGGTTGCCTCGGGAAGGCACCGACCGTAGCAGACTCAGACACCTGCTCACACGCAGCATCTGAGGGAAACAAGACACGACAGGGCGAGACAAAGACACAGCACGGCGAACAATATACAAGGATCCGACAGGACAGAAACGGAAGACAAGGGAGAAATAGGGACTCTAATCAGAGGGCAAGATACGGAACAGGTGTGAAAAGATTAGATGATTGAGTAGGGGAATAGGAACAGCTGGGAGCAGGGACGGAACGATAGAGAGAAGAGAGAGAGGGAGGGAGAGAGAAAAAGGGAACGAACCTAATAAGACCAGCAGGGGAAAACGAACAGAAGGAAAGCATAATGACAAGACAATATAAGACAAAACATGACAGTACCCCCCACTCACCGAGCGCCTCCTGGCGCACTCGAGGAGGAACACTGGCGGCAACGGAGGAAATCATAGATCACAAACGGTCCAGCACGTCCCGAGAAAGAACCCAACTCCTCTCCTCAGGACCGTAACGGAAAACGATAAAAAGGAAACTAGGGTACTACTCTAAAAAAAAATGAGACACGGGTAGAGAACTGAAAGCTTTAGAGCAAACAGGACCAAACAGGCCAGGAGAGTAACAACTAGGGACAGACTGAGACACAGCAAGGGCAGGAACAAGAACAGGAGAGATGCGGTGGCAGGGAACAGACTGAGACCCAGCAAGACCAGGAGCAGAAGCAGAAAAAAATTACCAGACTTCTTCTGCGCGCAGTCCGAACACGCAGCCACGAAACGGCGCGTGTCACGCTCCTGAGTAGGCCACCAAAACCGCTGGCGAATAGAAGCAAGCGTACCCCGAACGCCTGGGGTGGCCAGCTAACTGGCAGAGTGCGCCCACTGAAGAACAGCCAGACAGTAGAGACAGGAACGAAAGAAGGTTACTAGGACGGCGCGCGGCGACGGGTGTGGTGGAGTGCTTGCTTAACCTGTCTCTCAATACCCCAGACAGTCAACCCGACAACACGCCCAACAGGAAGGATCCCCTCGGGATCGGTAAAAACCACAGAAGAACTAAAGAGACGGGATAAAGCATGAGGCCCGGTGTTCTCTTAGTACCCGGGCAATAAGAAATAACGAACTTGAAACGAAGGCGAAAAACAATGCCCAACGAGCATGACGCGCATTCAGTCGTTTGGCAGAACGGATGTACTCAAGGTTCCTTTGGTCAGTCAAACGACAAAGGAACGGTCGCCCCCTCAACCACTGTCGCCATTTGCCCTAGGGCTAAACGGATGGCGAGCAGTTCATGGTTAGCCACATCGCCAGTTTACGTTCCGACGGTGACAGGCGATGAGAAAAATACGCACAAGGGTGGACCCCATCGTCAGTATCGGAGCGCTGGGACAGAATGGCTCCTCCGCCCACCCCCCGCGCGTCAACCTCAACAATAAACTGTTTAGTGACGTCAGGTGCAACAAGGATAGGAGCGGATGCAAAACGCTTCTTGAGGAGATCAGAACAACAATCATACGACCGGTGAGGAGGAAGGGAGTTGGCTCTGGACCGACTGAAGACCGAGCGCAGATCATGATATTCCTCCGGCACTCCCTGTCAAATCACCAGGTTCCTCCTGAGAAGAGGGGACAGAAGAAACAGGAGGATAGCAGACATTAAACTTCACATGACAAGAAACGTTCCAGGATAGGATAGAATTACTAGACCAATCAAAAGAAGGATTATGACACACTAGCCAGGGATGACCCAAAACAACAGGTGTAAAAGGTAGACAAAAATCAAAAAAGAAATGGTCTCACTATGGTTACCAGATACAGTGAGGGTTAAGGTAGTGTTTCACATAATATACTGGGAGAGGACTACCATCAAGGCAAACATGACCGTGGGCTCCCCTAACTGTCTGAGAGGAATGTCATGTTCCGGGGCCCAGAGCCCCGTCCATAAAACAGCCTCCGCCCACAGAAGTCTATTAATGCACTGCAGGAAGCTGCCGATCCGGTCCAGCGTAGATGGACGGTAGAGTACTAGGTACCGGCGGAGAGGACCGTCTAATAAGCTTATCAGTCGCCCTCGCTTTTGATGAGCTCTGGCCTTTAACTGGACATGAAATGACAAAATGACCAGCGGAACCATAATAGAGACCAGAGGCGGTTGGTGATTCTCCGTTCCCTCTCCTTAGTGAAATGCGGGCCTGACTGCATGGGCTCGCGCCAGGTCAGTGGGGGAAAGATGGTAGTGTCGAGAGGAGACACAGTTAGCCGCGGCTCTCACCTATGAGGCTGCATTGATGAAGATCTACCCGTCGTTCAATGCGAATAGCGAGTTCAATCAAAGAATCCACGCTGGATGGAACCTCGAGAGAAAATCTCATCCTTAACCTTAGCGTGGTCCCTCCAGCAAGCAGAGCAGCGCCGACTCGTTCCAGTTACTGGAGGCAGCAAGTGCGAAACTCTATAGAGTAATCCGTTATGGATCGATTACCTTGACATAGGAAGACAGGGACCAGGAAGCTTCTTTCCCAAAAAACTGAACGATCAAAAACCCTTATCATCTCCTCTTTAAGTTTTCAGATAATCGTTAGTACACTCAGCTTGCCTCCCAGATAGCTGTACCCCACTGCCGAGCCCGACCAATGTAAGGAGTGATATGACGTAGGCAATCCGAGCTCTCTCTCTTGAGTATGTGTTGGGTTGGAGAGAACACTATATCACACTGGGTGAGAAAGGAGCGGCCTCAGTGGGCTGCAGAATAACATGGTGGGTTATTAACCCTAGGTTCCGGAGGCTCGGAAGACCCAGGTAGCTGGTGGCACGAGGCAGAAGACTCTGATACTGTCCTGAGAGGTCGGAACCCTGAGGCGGCCAGGTCCCAGCGGCATGCCTGAGCAGCCGAACAATTCCTGCTGTGTCTGCCGAGCATCGCTCCCTGGAACTCGAGAGTAGAGAGTAGAAGAGAATCCATTAGTCGCTGGGTCCATTCTTGGTGGATCCTTCTGTTATGCAGGTGAATGAGGACAGCGACTTGCGAAAACAGAGTCTTTATTCCAGTAAAGAAATATGCAATACTCCCTAGACAAATCGGAGCGGTAAACAAAGCATAAAAATCTAATTCCACTCGTAGTGACGAGGACAGACTGGGCTCGACCATAAACTGTAGGTTTGCCTCGGGAGGCACCGGCCGTAGCAGACTCAGACACCTGCTCACACGCAGCATCTGAGGAAACACGACACGGCAAGCAGAGACAAAGACACAGCACGGTGAACAATATACAAGGATCCGACAGGACAGAAACGGAAGACAAGGAGAAATAGGGACTCTAATCAGAGGGCAAGATACGGAACAGGTGTGAAAAGATTAGATGATTGAGTAGGGGAATAGGAACAGCTGGGAGCAGGGACGGAGCGATAGAGAGAAGAGAGAGGGAGGGAGAGAGAAAAAAGGAACGAACCTAATAAGACCAGCAGGGGAAAACGAACAGAAGGGAAAGCAAAATGACAAGACAATATAAGACAAAACATGACACATACACACATCTCTCAATATCAGCTGTTCAGAGGAGACTGCAAAGAATCAGGCCTTCATGGTCGAAATTCTGCAAAGAAAACCAACAACTATTTTTTAATTATTTAACCTTTATTTAACTAGGTAAGTCAGTTTAGAACAAACCACTTACTAAAAATGACACCAATATTAAGAAGAGACTTGCTTTGGACCAAGAAACACGAGCAATGGACATTAGACGGGTGGAAATCTGTCCTTTGGTCTGTTGAGCAGGTCCAAATTTATGATTTTTGTTTCCAACCGCTGTG
>NW_025750985.1:5000-16922 GCF_021184085.1 Oncorhynchus gorbuscha | reverse complement strand
TGGAGATGAAATGCCTACAGCCTACAGCCTCATGTCACAGTGGAGATGAAATGCCTACAGCCTACAGCCTCATGTCACAGTGGAGATGAAATGCCTACAGCCTCATGTCACAGTGGAGATGAAATGCCTACAGCCTCATGTCACAGTGGAGATGAAATGCCTACAGCCTCATGTCACAGTGGAGATGAAATGCCTACAGCCAGTGGAGATGAAATGCAGCGCGTACAGGAGAGCCTCTAGTCTAGGAGACCCTCCAGGAGACCCTCTAGTCTAGGAGACCCTCCAGGAAAGCCTCTAGTCTAGGAGAGCCTCCAGGAGACCCTCTAGTCTAGGAGTCCCTCTAGTCTAGGAGTCCCTCCAGGAGACCCTCTAGTCTAGGAGTCCCTCCAGGAGACCCTCTAGTCTAGGAGTCCCTCTAGTCTAGGAGACCCTCTAGTCTAGGAGTCCCTCTAGTCTAGGAGTCCCTCTAGTCTAGGAGACCCTCTAGTCTAGGAGTCCCTCTAGTCTAGGAGTCCCTCTAGTCTAGGAGAGCCTCTAGTCTAGGAGTCCCTCTAGTCTAGGAGATCCTCTAGTCTAGGAGTCCCTCTAGTCTAGGAGAGCCTCTAGTCTAGGAGTCCCTCTAGTCTAGGAGTCCCTCTAGTCTAGGAGTCCCTCTAGTCTAGGAGACCCTCTAGTCTAGGAGAGCCTCTAGTCTAGGAGAGCCTCTAGTCTAGGAGAGCCTCTAGTCTAGGAGTCCCTCTAGTCTAGGAGAGCCTCTAGTCTAGGAGTCCCTCTAGTCTAGGAGATCCTCTAGTCTAGGAGTCCCTCTAGTCTAGGAGATACTCTAGTCTAGGAGTCCCTCTAGTCTAGGAGATCCTCTAGTCTAGGAGTCCCTCTAGTCTAGGAGAGCCTCTAGTCTAGGAGACACTCCAGGAAAGCCTTTAGTCCAGGAGACCCTCCAGGAGAGCCTCTAGTCCAGGAGGCCCTCTAGTCCAGGAGACTCTCCAGGAGAGGCTCTAGTCTAGGAGACCCTCCAGGAAAGCCTCTAGTCCAGGAGACCCTCCAGGAGACCCTCCAGAAGAGCCTCTAGTCCAGGAGGCCCCCTAGTCCAGGAGACCCTCCAGGAGAGCCTCTAGTCCAGGAGACCCTCCAGGAAAGCCTTAAAGGGGCAGTGTTGTATGTTGAGACATGTTTCAATATGCAAAAAAAAGCCAATAGGCAGAGTGTAGCCGACATTTTTGTCTGATTCTCTATGGTAAAAATATATACTCATGCTTTTTATTTTGTAAAGTGGTTTCTTGCATCATACAATCATGTAAACATTGTGTTACAAGTGACTGTACAAATGACTTAAGCATTTGAAAAAGTAAAAAATGAGTTCGCCCATGGACAGTTACAGTCATAGTCCTATAGAGACTTACAGAGTCAATCTATCCTGTCTTCCAATGACAGTGATTCCATGTGATTGGTCACATCGGCCCAGAAAGCCCTGGCAAACAACTCCCATGACAACCAACTAATAATAACAAATAACAGAAGAACGACACAGAGAGAGAGAAAGAGAGACAGCCAGCCAGAGAGAGAAAGAGAGACAGCCAGAGAGAGAGAGAGAGAGCCAGAGAGAGAGACAGCCAGAGAGAGTGAGAGACAGCCAGAGAGAGAGAGACAGCCAGAGAGAGATAGAGAGAGAGACAGCCAGAGAGAGAAAGAGAGACAGCCAGAGAGAGAGACAGCCAGAGAGAGAGAGAGACAGCCAGAGAGAGAAAGAGAGACAGCCAGAGAGATAGAGACTGCCAGAGAGTGAAAGAGAGACAGCCAGAGAGAGAGAGACAGCCAGAGAGAGAGAGAAAGAGGGAAAGAGAGAGACAGACAGAGAGAGAGAAAGACAGCTAGAGCGAGAGAGACAGAGAGAGAGAGACAGAGAGAGAAAGACAGACGGAGAGAGGGGAGAGAGAGAGAAGAGAAAGAGAGACACAGAGAGAGAAAGACACAGAGAGAGAGAGACAGAGAGAGAGAGAGAGAGACAGAGAGAGAGAGAGACAGAGAGAGAGAGACAGAGAGAGAGAGAGAGAGAGAGACAGAGAGAGAGAGACAGAGAGAGACAGAGAGAGAGACAGAGAGAGACAGAGAGAGAGAGAGAGAGAGACAGAGAGAGAGCGGAAGAGAGAGAGAGAGCTGAAGAGAGAGACAGAGAGAGAGACAGAGACAGACATAGAGAGAGAGAGACAGAGAGACAGAGAGAGAGAGAGAGAGAGAGAGAGAGAGAGAGAGAGAGAGAGAGAGAGAGAGAGAGAGAGAGAGAGAGAAACGTATCCCCAACACTTCACACAGGAGCAACAGATCAATAGACACCCTCCCAGACCTGCAGGACCCCCCTGGACCTACACATAGAGGACCCACGCCAAGAGGAATTACATCCAGACCACCGCACACCCAGACACATCCACACCCCCACCCCAACCAATCAACACCCCCCACGTCAACCATGCCCACACCCCATTTAGGCCCCCTCAGATCAGACCTATGCCGCTCCTGCCCACCCCATGCACCCCACCCCCGTAAAGAGGGCCTCAACATTGAAGTCACACATACGCCCAGGTAGTGAGCGGGCAAACAGGCCCAACCCCCACTCTCACACTCGCCCAAGCCAATGGCATGTACCAGATGCTCAGCAGGCTCTGCTCACACTTACTGGCCTGAGGCCAAACCACGACCAACAACATTGGACACTCTATGGAACAAAAAGCATTCACTATATCATCCTGGAATATCCAAGGCCTGAGGTCATCTGCCTTTGGCCTGAAGAGCAGAAACCCGGACTTCACCAAAGAAATCGGTAATACAGACATTGTCATCCTGCAAGAAACCTGGTATAGAGGAGACAGACCCACTGGTTGCCCTCTAGGTTACAGAGAGCTGGTAGTCCCATCCACCAAACTACCAGGTGTGAAACAGGGAAGGGACTCAGGGGGTATGCTAATTTGGTATAGAGCAGACCTAACTCACTCCATTAAATTAATCAAAACAGGAACATTCTACATTTGGCTAGAAATTCAAAAGGAAATTATCCTAACAGAGAAAAATGTCCTCCTGTGTGCTACCTATATCCCCCCACTAGAATCCCCATATTTTAATGAAGACAGCTTCTCCATCCTGGAGGGCGAAATCAATCATTTCCAGGCCCAGGGACATGTACTAGTCTGTGGCGACCTAAATGCCAGAACCGGACAAGAGCCCGACACCCTCAGCACACAGGGGGACAAACATCTGCCTGGAGGTGACAGCATCCCCTCCCACATATGCCCCCTTAGGCACAACTATGACAACATAACCAACAAAAACGGGTCACAACTCCTGCAGCTCTGTCACACGCTGGGTATGTACATAGTCAACGGTAGGCTTAGAGGGGACTCCTATGGTAGGTACACCTATAGCTCATCTCTTGGCAGTAGTACTGTAGACTACTTTATCACTGACCTCAACCCAGAATCTCTCAGAGCGTTCACAGTCAGCCCACTGACACCCCTATCAGACCACAGCAAAATCACAGTCTACTTAAACAGAGCAATACTCAATCATGAGGCATCAAAGCCAAAGGAACTGAGTAGCATTAAGAAATGCTATAGATGGAAGGAATGCAGTTTGAAGAAAATTAACAATAATGACAAATGGTTTGATGAAGAATGCAAAAATCTAAGAAAGAAATTGAGAAACCTGTCCAACCAAAAACATAGAGACCCGGAAAACCTGAGTCTACGCCTTCACTATGGTGAATCACTAAAACAATACAGAAATACACTACGGAAAAAGAAGGAACAGCACGTCAGAAATCAGATCATTGTAACTGAAGAATCCATAGACTCTAACCACTCCTGGGAAAATTGGAAAACACTAAACAAACAACAACACGAAGAATTATCTATCCAAAATGGAGATGTATGGAGATGTATGGAGATGTATGGAGATGTATGGGTAAACCACTTCTCCAATCTTTTTGGTTCTATAACAAAGAATAAAGAGCAAAAACATATACATGATCAAATACAGATCTTAGAATCAACTATTAAAGTCTACCAGAACCCACTGGATTCTCCAATTACATTGAATGAGTTACAGGACAAAACTAAAACCCAACCCAAAAAGGCCTGTGGTGTCGATGGTATCCTCAATGAAATGATCAAATATACAGACAACAAATTCCAATTGGCTATATTAAAACTCTTTAACATCATACTTAGCTCTGGCAAATGGAACCAAGGACTGATCACCCCAATCCACAAAAGTGGAGACAAATTTGATCCCAATTCAATATGTGTCAACAGTAACCTTGGGAAAATCCTCTGCATTATTATTAACAGCAGACTCGGAAAACAATGTACTGAGCAAATGTCAAATTGGCTTTTTACCAAATTACAGTATTCACCATGCACACCTAATTGACAACCAAACAAACCAAAACAAAGGCAAAGTCTTCTCATGCTTTGTTGATTTCAAAAAAGCCTTTGACTCAATTTGGCATGAGGGTCTGCTATACAAACTGATGGAAAGTGGTGTTGGGGGTAAAACATACGACATTATAAAATCCATGTACACAAACAACAAGTGTGCGGTTAAAATTGACAAAAAAAACATTTCTTCCCACAGGGACGGTGGGGTGAGACAGGGATGCAGCTTAAGCCCCACCCTCTTCAACATATATATCAACGAATTGGCGCGGGCACTAGAAATGTCTGCAGCACCCGGCCTCCCCCTGCTAGAATCCGAAGTCAAATGTCTGCTGTTTGCTGATGATCTGGTGCTTCTGTCACCAACCAAGGAGGGCCTACAGCAGCACCTAGATATTCTGCACAGATTCTGCCAGATCTGGGCCCTAACAGTAAATCTCAGGAAAACCAAAATAATGGTGTTCCAAAAAAAGGTCCAGTCACCAGGACCAGAAATACAAATTCCATCTAGACACTGTTGCCCTAGAGCACACAAAAAACTATACATACCTTGGCCTAAACATCAGCGCCACAGGTAACTTCCACAAAGCTGTGAACGATCTGAGAGACAAGGCAAGAAGGGCATTCTATGCCATCAAAAGAAACATAAATTTCAACATACCAATTAGGATTTGGCTAAAAATACTTGAATCAGTCATAGAGCCCATTGCCCTTTATGGTTGTGAGGTCTGGGGTCCGCTCACCAACCAAGACTTCACAAAATGGGACAAACACCAAATTGAGACTCTGCACGCAGAATTCTGCAAAAATATCCTCCGTGTACAACGTAAAACACCAAATAATGCATGCAGAGCAGAATTAGGCCGATACCCACTAATTATCAAAATCCAGAAAAGAGACGTTAAATTCTACAACCACCTAAAAGGAAGCGATTCACAAACCTTCCATAACAAAGCCATCACCTACAGAGAGATGAACCTGGAGAAGAGTCCCCTAAGCAAGCTGGTCCTGGGGCTCTGTTCACAAACACAAACACACCCTACAGAGCCCCAGGACAACAGCACAATTAGACCCAACCAAATCATGAGAAAACAAAAATATAATTACTTGAACACATTGGAAAGAATTAACAAAAAAACAGAGCAAACTAGAATGCTATTTGGCCCTACACAGAGAGTACACAGCGGCAGAATACCTGACCACTGTGACTAACCCAAAATTAAGGAAAGCTTTGACTATGTACAGACTCAGTGAGCATAGCCTTGCTATTGAGAAAGGCCGCCGTAGGCAGACATTGCTCTCAAGAGAAGACAGGCTATGTGCTCATTGCCCACAAAATGAGGTGGAAACTGAGCTGCACTTCCTAACCTCCTGCCCAATGTATGACCATATTAGATAGACATATTTCCCCCAGATTACGCAGATCCACAAAGAATTCGAAAACAAATCCAATTTTGAAAAACTCCCATATCTACTGGGTGAAATTCCACAGTGTGCCATCACAGCAGCAAGATTTGTGACCTGTTGCCACGAGAAAAGGGCAACCAGTGAAGAACAAACACCATTGTAAATACAACCCATATTTATGCTTATTTATTTTATCTTGTGTCCTTTAACCATTTGTACATTGTGTGTATATATAATATGACATTTGTAATGTCTTTACTGTTTTGAAACTTCTGTATGTGTAATGTTTACTGTTAATTTTAGTTGTTTTTCACTTTATATATTCACTTTGTATGTTGTCTACCTCACTTGCTTTGGCAATGTTAACACGTTTCCCATGCCAATAAAGCCCTTGAATTGAATTGAGAGAGAGAGACAGAGAGAGAGACAGAGAGAGAGACAGAGAGAGAGAGAGAGAGAGAGAGAGAGAGACAGAGAGAGAGACAGAGAGAGAGACAGAGAGAGAGAGAGAGAGAGAGACAGAGAGAGAGACAGAGAGAGAGACAGAGAGAGAGAGAGAGACAGAGAGAGAGAGAGAGAGAGAGAGAGAGAGAGAGACAGAGAGAGAGACAGAGAGAGAGAGACAGAGAGAGAGAGAGAGAGAGACAGAGAGAGAGAGAGAGAGAGACAGAGAGAGAGAGAGAGAGAGACAGAGAGAAAGGAAGAGCTCAATATCAAATATTTAACATCAACTATAACAGTTAATCATCAAATATTTAAACCTGCAAAACACATCTCTACCATGTAGTCACCAGTCAGGCACAGCTCCCTGTCTCTTCACTATATCATGAATATGCCATCTGCATCAAATCTACTGCTGTCTCCATGGCAACCTTTCTAGGCGAGAACAGAGACCGAATGGTACAGAGAAAGAGAGAGAAGCAGAGTGTAGTGTTTGCCAAGAGAGATGCAAGTCAGTGTAGAAGTGTGTGTGTGTGTGTGTGTGTGTGTGTGTGTGTGTGTGTGTGTGTGTGTGTGTGTGTGTGTGTGTGTGTGTGTGTGTGTGTGTGTGTGTGTGTGTGTGTGTGTGTGTGTGTGTGTGTGTGTGTGTGTGTGTGTGTGTACCCCAGCCAGCCAAAGGGTCCAATATGACCTAAATAATCTATTTCAGAAACACTGAGCTAATCTGACATCACCCTGTATCACACTATTACACTGCTTCACATGGAGCAGACAGAATACACTTGTTTATCAGAGAGAGAGAGAGAGAGAGAAAGCCTAAAAAAGTCACTGCAGATTCTCTCTCTCTCTCTTTCTCCCTCTCCCCTCCTGGCCCTGTTACTATGGATACGGGGTCAATGACCTTGGTGTAGAAACTGTTCTATAAACACTGAAATTCCAGGGATTTTCCCCAAAATACAGAACTGATGACCTCACAGTATTATACACATATACAGTATACTGTAACCGTTCAGCAGTATTCAGCTTCAACTGTGCTACTGAAACTGGCCCAGTTCTCCCAGGTCCCCCAGGACTCCCAGTTCTCCCAGTTCTCCCAGGTCTCACAGTTCTCCCAGTTCTCCCAGGTCCCCCAGTTCTCCCAGGTCTCCCAGTACTCACAGTTCTCCCCCAGGTCCCCCAGTTTCTCCCAGGTCCCCCAGTTCTCCCAGTTCCCAGGTCCCAGTTCTCCCAGTCTCCCAGGGTCCCCCAGCTCCCAGGTCTCCCAGCTCTCCCAGTTCCCCCAGTACTCCCAGTTCTCCCAGGTCCCCCAGTACTCCCAGTTCTCCCAGTTCCCCCAGGTCTCCCAGGTCTCCCTGGCAGAAATATGTCCCTATAGAGGATACTATATAATGTCATCATAGAGCTGATCTACAACAGACTGGTAGAACTATGTCCTTATAGAGGATACTATATAATGTCATCATAGTGCTGATCTACAACAGACTGGTAGAACTATGTCCTTATAGAGGATACTATATAATGTCATCATAGTGCTGATCTACAACAGACTGGTAGAACTATGTCCTTATAGAGGATACTATATAATGTCATCATAGAGCTGATCTACAACAGACTGGTAGAACTATGTCCTTATAGAGGATACTATATAATGTCATCATAGAGCTGATCTACAACAGACTGGTAGAACTATGTCCTTATAGAGGATACTATATAATGTCATCATAGAGCTGATCTACAACAGACTGGTAGAACTATGTCCTTATAGAGAACACGCTGCACTGTGTGGACTAAACATTAAGAACACCTTCCTAATATTGAGTTGCTTCCCTTTCACCTGGATTCATCTGGTTAGTCTGTCATGGAAAGACCAGGTGTTCTTAATGTTTTGTACGCTCAGTGATCTCCCTCCCTGAGTGTGTGTGTGTGTGTGTGTGTGTGTGTGTGTGTGTGTGTGTGTGTGTGTGTGTGTGTGTGTGTGTGTGTGTGTGTGTGTGTGTGTGTGTGTGTGTGTGTGTGTGTGTGTGTGTGTGTGTGTGTGTGTGTGTGTGTGTGTGTGTGTGTGTGTGTGCGTGTGCGTGTGCGTGTTACCACTAACCTGCAGACGAGCGTGGCGATGATGACACACCAGGCTGTACAACAGCAGTCAGGGTTGGGGGGCTGGTGTGTGTGTGAGTGAGAACGTGTGTCGTCGTGGGTCTTGCGTCGTCGGCAGCACAGCCAGAAAGAGTAGAAGAGGAGGAAGAGGAGGTCCAGAGCCAGACACACCAACGCTATTCCGCCTAGCAACAGCACCGACTGGGGAGAGAGAGAGAGAGAGAGACAGACAGGATATGACATCACAAGTCAGTAATCCTATTTTGGCCCTGTACAGAAACAAGCCTTTCCAGCTGGACACAAACTGGTTGAATTTACGTTGCTTCCACGTCATTTTAACAACCAACAACCAACAACCAAAACAACAACAACCACAACCACAACAACAACCACCACAACCACAACAACCACAACCACAACAACCACAACCACAACAACCACAACAACAACAACCACAACAACAACCACCACAACCACAACAACAACAACCACAACCACAACAACCACAACCACAACCACAACAACCACAACCACAACCACAACAACACAACCACAACAACCACAACCACCACAACCACAACAACCACAACAACAACCACAACAACAACAACAACAACCACAACAACACAACCAAACAACAACCACAACAACAACAACAACAACCAACCACAACCACAACAACCACAACCACAACAACCACAACAACAACACAACAACAACAACAACCAACCACAACAACCACAACAACCACAACAACCAACAACCACAACAACAAAAACAACCAACAACCACTACAACCACAACAACACAACAACAACAACCACAACAACCACAACAACCAACAACACAACAACCACAACCACCACAACCACTACAACACAACAACCACTACAACAACAACACAACAACCACCACAACAACCACAACAACCAACCACAACCACAACCAACCACAACAACAACCACAACCACAACAACCACAACCACAACAACCACACAACAACCCACAACAACCACAACCACAACCACAACAACAACAACCACAACAACCACCACAACCACAACAACCAACCACAACAACAACAACCACAACCACAAACAACAACAACAACAACAACCACAACACAACAACAACAACAACAACAACCACAACAACCACAACAACCAACCACAACCACAACAACCACAACCACAACAACCACCACAACAACCAACCACAACAACCACAAACAACCAACCACAACAACCACACAACAACCACAACAACCACAACAACAACAACAACAACCAACCACAACAACAACAACAACAACCAGTTAACAACCATTACAACAAACAACAACCAACCACAACAACAACAACAACAACAACAACAACAACAACAACAACAAGTCAACCAAAACAACAACCACAACCACAAAACAACAACAAGTCAACCAACAAACACAACAACAACAACAACAACAAACAACCACAACAACAACAACAACACAACAAAAAGTCTCAAATGTGATGACGTTGAGTTAACGTGGAAAACTGATTAACAGAAAGACATCAACATAATGGAATCTGGGGAATGTTTGTCTTTTCTTTCCACTTTCCACCTTTTTTCACCTTTAAATCAACTGAATCTTTTAAATCAACTGGTTCAAACACAGTGTTGAATCCCGTAAGAGGACAAGTCAGGTTAAATCAACTGACTTTAGGTTCAAACAAGTCAGTCTAATGTTAAATCAACTGACAACAAGTGAAATCTTTAATGTTAAATCAACTGACTTTAGGTTCAAACACAGTGTTGAATCCACGTTAGAGGACAAGTCAGTCTAATGTTAAATCAACTGACTTTAGGTTCAAACACAGTGTTGAATCCCCGTTAGAGGACAAGTCAATCTAATGTAGACGTTGAACTGACGTCCGCGCCCAGCGGGCTGCTCCCTTTTCTGGGGACCATTTTGACAGAAACACAAGAGGCGGGGGAAATGGAGGAAAGAGGATATGATGTCACAATGAGGGTTGTAGGGTACAGGCAGAGAAGAGGAAGTTGATTGTAAACACAGTTAACACAAACAAGGCCAGTCTAATGAACCCCCTGACTTTATCACTAACTCCACAGTAGAATCAGTCTAATGTTAAATCAACTGACTCCCATCACTAACTCCTACAGTAGAATCTAATGTGTTGAACCCCCGCCCATCACTAACTCCTACAGTAGAATCTCGTGTTGAACCCCCATCACTAACTCCTACAGTAGAATCTTGTGTTGAACCCCCCATCACTAACTCCTACAGTAGAATCTCGTGTTGAACCCCCCCATCACTAACTCCTACAGTAGAATCTCGTGTTGAACCCCCATCACTAACTCCTACAGTAGAATCTCGTGTTGAACCCCCCTCCCATCACTAACTCCTACAGTAGAATCTCGTGTTGAACACACCCCCTCCCATCACTAACTCCTACAGTAGAATCTCGTTTTGAACCCCCCTCCCATCACTAACTCCTACAGTAGAATCTCGTGTTGAACACACTCCCCTCCCATCACTAACTCCTACAGTAGAATCTCGTGTTGAACCTCCCCCTCCCATCACTAACTCCTACAGTAGAATCTCATGTTGAACCCCCTCCCATCACTAACTCCTACAGTAGAATCTCGTGTTGAACCCCCCATCACTAACTCCTACAGTAGAATCTCGTGTTGAACACACCCCATCACTAACTCCTACAGTAGAATCTCGTGTTGAACCCCCCCCTCCCATCACTAACTCCTACAGTAGAATCTCATGTTGAACACACCCCCTCCCATCACTAACTCCTACAGTAGAATCTCATGTTGAACCCTCCCATCACTAACTCCTACAGTAGAATCTCGTGTTGAACCCCCTCCCATCACTAACTCCTACAGTAGAATCTCGTGTTGAACCTCCCCCTCCCATCACTAACTCCTACAGTAGAATCTCGTGTTGAACCTCCCCCTCCCATCACTAACTCCTACAGTAGAATCTCGTGTTGAACACACCCCCTCCCATCACTAACTCCTACAGTAGAATCTCGTGTTGAACCTCCCCTCCCATCACTAACTCCTACAGTAGAATCTCGTGTTGAACCCCCCCATCACTAACTCCTACAGTAGAATCTCGTGTTGAACCCCCATCACTAACTCCTACAGTAGAATCTCGTGTTGAACCCCCCCATCACTAACTCCTACAGTAGAATCTCGTGTTGAACCCCCCATCACTAACTCCTACAGTAGAATCTCGTGTTGAACCCCCCCATCACTAACTCCTACAGTAGAATCTCGTGTTGAACCCCCCATCACTAACTCCTACAGTAGAATCTCGTGTTGAACCCCCCATCACTAACTCCTACAGTAGAATCTCGTGTTGAACCCCCCCATCACTAACTCCTACAGTAGAATCTCGTGTTGAACTAATCCACCTAAACTATAGTATACTGTAGTCTATCAAAACTAATCCACCTAAACTATAGTATACTATAGTCTATCAAAACTAATCCACCTAAACTATAAAAACTAATCCACCTAAACTATAGTATACTATAGT
>NW_025750984.1:0-16928 GCF_021184085.1 Oncorhynchus gorbuscha | reverse complement strand
TTTACCGGATTCACAGACCCGTTTGGGTTTTTACCGGTATACCAGTATTGATTCAAGGACCGTTTGGCTTTACCGGCACAACGGTATTGATCTGCTGGACCCGTTTGGGCCTTTTACTGGTATACCGTGATGATTCACGGACCCGTTTGGGTTTTTACGGTATACTCGGTATTGATTCACAGACCCGTTTGGGTTTTTACCGGTACACCGGTTTGATTCACGGACGTTTGGGTTTTTACGGTACACGGTATTGATTTCAGACCCTTTGGTTTTTACCACACCGTTCACACGGACCCGTTTGGAGGTTTTTACCGTATACCAGTATTGATTCACAGACCCGCTTTACCGTATACTTCACAGTTTTTACCGGTACACACACGGACCCGCTTTGTTTTTATTGATTCACGGACCTGTTTGGGTTTTTACTGGTATACCGGTATTGATTCACAGACCCGTTTGGGTTTTACCGTACACCGGTATTGATTCACAGACCCGTTTGGGTTTTTACCGGTATTGATTCACGGACCCGTTTGGGTTTTTACCGGTATACCGGTATTGATTCACAGACCCGTTTGGGTTCTTACCGTACACCGATATTGATTCACGGACCGTTTGGGTTTTTACCGGTATACCGGGTATTGATTCACAGACCCGTTTGGGTTTTTACCGTACACCGGTATTTGATTCACAGACCCGTTTGGGTTTTTACCGTACGGACCTGCTTGATTCACAGACCGTTTGGGTTTTTACGGTATACCGGTATGGATTCACAGACCCGTTTGGTTTTTTAATGTACACCGGTATTGATTCACAGACCCGTTTGGGTTTTTACCGGTACACCGGTATTGATTCACGGACCCGTTTGGGTTTTTACCGGTATACCGGTATTGATTCACGGACCCGTTTGGGTTTTTACCGTACACGGTATTGATTCTGCGGACCCGCTTGCTTTTACCGCATACGGTGATTCACGGACCCCTTTGGGTTTTTACCGGACACCGGTATTGGATTCACAGACCCGCTTGGGTTTTTACCGTATTGATTCACAGACCCGTTTAGTTTTACCGGTACACCGTATTGGATTCAGACCACGTTTGGGTTTTTACCGTATACCGGTATTGATTCACGGACCCGTTTGGGTTTTACCGGATTGACAGACCCGTTAGTTTTACCGAATTACTATTGAACGGACCCGTTTGGGTTTTACCGTACACCGTATTGATTCACAGACCCGTTTGGGCTTTTACCGGTATTGATTCACAGACCCGTTTGGCTTTTTACCGTATACCGGTTTGGACCCGTTTGCTTTACCGGTACACCGGTATTGATTCACAGACCCGTTTGGGTTTTTACCGGTATACGGTATTGATTCACAGACCCGTTTGGGTTTTTACCGTACACCGGTATTGATTCACAGACCCGTTTGGGTTTTACTCGGTATACCGATATTGATTCACAGACCCCTTTGGGTTTTTGCACGTACACCGGTATTGATTCACGGTTTGGGTTTTTGCCATTTGGGAACCACGTTTTTACCGTATACCGTATTGATTCACAGACCCGCTTGGGCTTTACCGTACACCGGTATTGATTCACAGACCCGTTTGGTTTTTACCGGGTATTGATTCACAGACCCGTTTGGGTTTTACCTGTATACCGGTATTGATTCACAGACCCGTTTGGGTTTTTACCGTACACCGGTATTGATTCACGGACCCGTTTGGGTTTTACCGTATACCGGTATGATTCACAGACCCGTTTGGGTTTTTACCGATACACCGATATTGGGATTCACGACCCGCTTGGGTTTTTACCGTGCTACGGTATGGATTCTGAGACCCGTTTGGGTTTTTACCGCAGTATACGGTATTGATTCATTGAGTTTTGCAGATTCACAGACCGTTTGGTTTTTACCGGTACACCGGTATTGATTCACAGACCCGTTTGGCTTTACCGGTACACCGGTATTGATTCACGACCACGTTTGGGTTTGTTACCGGTATACCGCATGATTCACAGACCTGTTTGAGTTTTTACCGTACACGGTATTAATTCTCAGACCCGTTTGGGTTTTTACCGGTACACCGGTATGATTCACAGACCCGTTTGGGTTTTACCGTACACCGGTATTGATTCTGACCCGTTTGGGTTTTACCGTACACGGTATTGATTCACAGACCCGTTTGTGTTTTTACCGTATACCGGTATTGATTCACAGACCCGTTTGGGTTTTTACTGATATACCTGTATTGATTCACAGACCCGTTTGGTTTTCACCGTACACGGTATTGATTCACAGACCCGTTTGGGTTTTTACCAGTATACCCGTATTGATTCACAGACCCGTTTGGGTTTTTACCGTACACCGGTATTGATTCACGGACCTCGTTTGGGTTTTTACCGGTATACCGGTATTGATTCACGGACCCGTTTGGGTTTTTACGGTACACGGTATTAATTCACAGACCCGTTTGGGTTTTTACCGGTACACCGGTATTGATTCCAGACTGTTTGGGTTTTTACCGGTACCGATATTGATTCACGACCCGTTTGGGTTTTTACCGGTACACCGGTATTAATTCACAGACCCGTTTGGGTTTTACCGGTATACCGGTATTGATTCACAGACCCGTTTGGGTTTTACACGTACACCGGTATTGATTCCACAGACCCGTTTGGGTTTTTACCGGTATACGGTGATTCACAGACCCGTTTGTGTTTTTACCGGTATACCGGTATTGATTCACAGACCCGTTTGGGTTTGTACACCGGTATTGATTCAGACCGTTTGGGTTTTACGCGGATTCTGACACCCGTTTGGGTTTTCACCCGGTACACCGGTATTGATTCACAACCCGTTTGGGTTTTTACCGATACGGTATTGATTCACAGACCCGTTTGGGTTTTTACCGGTATACCGGTATTGATTCTACCCGTTTGGGTTTTTACCGGTACACGGTATTGATTCACGGACCCGTTTGGGTTTTTACCCGGTATACGGTATTGATTCTGATCCCGTTTGACCCGTTTGGTTTGGGTTTTACCGGTACACGGTATTGATTCTGAACCCGTTTGGGTTTTTACCGTATACCAGTATTGATTCTCAGACCCGCTTTGGGTTTTTACCGGTACACCGGTATTGATTCACAGACCCGTTTGGGTTTTACCGTATACCTGTATTGATTCACAGACCGTTTGGGTTTTCACCGGTACACCGATATTGATTCTGAACCCGTTTGGTTTTTACCGTACACCGGTATTGATTCACAGACCCGTTTGGTTTTTACCGTACACGGTATTGATTCAGACCCGTTTGGGTTTACCGGTATACGGTATTGATTCACGGACCCGTTTGGGTTTTTACCGGTACACCGATATTGGATTCACAGACCCGTTTGGGTTTTTACCGGTACACCGGTGATTCTGAACCCGTTTGGGTTTTGCGGTATACCGGTATTGATTCTCAGACCCGTTTGGGTTTTTACCGGTACACCGGTTTGATTCACAGACCCGTTTGGGTTTTTACTGGTACACGGTATTGATTCACAGACCGTTTGGTTTTTACCGGTACCGATATTGATTCACAGACCCGTTTGGGTTTTTTACACCGTATGGATTCGCGACCCGCTTGGGTTTTTACCGTTCACCGGTATTGACCAGACCCGTTTGGGTTTTTACTGATATACGTATTGATTCACAGACCCGTTTTTCACCGGTGACACCGGTATTGATTCACCGTACCCGTTTGATTCACAGTTTTACCGGTATACGGTATTGATTCACAGACCCGTTTGGGTTTTACTGATATACCGGTGTGATTCACAGACCCGTTTGGGTTTTCACCGATACACGGTATTGATTCACAGACCCGTTTGGGTTTTTACCAGTACACCGGTATTGATTCACAGACCCGTTTGGTTTTTACCAGTATACGTATTGATTCACGGACCCGTTTGGGTTTTTACCGTATACCGTATTGATTCACCAGACCCGTTTGGGTTTTTACCGGTACACCGGTATTGATTCACAGACCGTTTGGGTTTTACCGTACACCGTATTGATTCACAGACCCGTTTGGGTTTTACCGGTACACGGTATTGATTCTCAGACCCGTTTGGGTTTTTTACCGTACGGGTATTGATTCACGGACCCGTTTGGGTTTTTAATGATTCACAGACCAAGTTTCTACACCGGTATTGATTCACAGACCCGTTTGGGTTTACCGTGCACCGATATTGATTCACGGACCCGTTTGGGTTTTACCGTATACCGGTATTGATTCACGGACCCGTTTGGGTTTTTACCGGTACACCGGTATTGATTCACAGACCCGTTTGGTTTTTTACACCGTATTGATTCACAGACCCGTTTGGGTTTTTACCGGTACACGGTATTGATTCACAGACCCGTTTGGGTTTTTACCGTACACCGTTTGATTCACAGACCCGTTTGGGTTTTTACTTCGGTATACGGTATTGATTCATCGACCCGTTTGGGTTTTACTGATATACCGTATTGATTCACAGACCCGTTTGGGTTTTCACCGCACACCGGTATTGATTCACAGACCCGTTTGGGTTTTTACCAGTATACCGGTATTGATTCACAGACCCGTTTGGGTTTTTACCGTACACCGGTATTGATTCACGGACCCGTTTGGGTTTTTACCATACCGGTATTGATTCACGACCCGTTTGGGTTTTACCGGATTGATTCACCGTTTGGGTTTTTACCGGATATACCGATATTGATTCACAGACCCGTTTGGTTTTACCGTACACGGTATTGATTCACGGACCGTTTGGGTTTTACCAGTATACCGGTATTGATTCACGGACCGTTTGGGTTTTACTGGTATACCGTATTGATTCACAGACCCGTTTGGGTTTTTACCGGTATACCGGTATTGATTCACAGACCCGTTTAGTTTTTACCGTACACGGGTATTGATTCACTGACCGTTTGGGTTTTTACCGTACACCGGTATTGATTCACAGACCCGTTTGGGTTTTTACCGTACACCGGTATTGATTCACAGACCCGTTTGGGTTTTACCGGTACCGGATTCACAGACCCGTTTGGGTTTTTACCGTATACCGTATTGATTCACAGACCCGTTTGGGTTTTTACCGTACACCGGTATTGATTCACGGACCCGTTTGGGTTTTACCGTACACCGGTATTGATTCACGGACCCGTTTGGGTTTTTACCGTACACGGTATTGATTCACGACCCGTTTGGGTTTTTACCGTACACCGGTATTGATTCACAGACCCGCTTGGGTTTTTACCGTATACCGGTATTGATTCACAGACCCGTTTGGTTTTACCGTACACCGGTATTGGGATTCACAGACCCGTTTGGGTTTTTACCGGTATACCGGTATTGATTCACGACCCGCTTGGGTTTTTACCGTATACCGGTATTGATTCACAGACCCGTTTGGGTTTTTACCGTACACCGGTATTGATTCACAGACCCGTTTGGGTTTTTACCGTATACCGGTATTGATTCACAGACCCTTTGGGTTTTTACCGGTACACCGGTATTGATTCACGGACCCGTTTGTGTTTTACCGGTACACCGGTATTGATTCACAGACCCGTTTGGGGTTTTTACCGCACACCGGTATTGATTCACAGACCCGCTTTGGTTTTTACCGGTATACCGGTATTGATTCACGGTACCGGATTCACAGACCCGTTTGTTTTACCGGTATACCGGTATGATTCACAGACCCGTTTGGGTTTTTACCGTATACCGGTATTGATTCACGACCCGCTTTGGGTTTTTACCGATTCACAGACCCGTTTGGGTTTTTACCGTATACCGGTATTGATTCACAGACCCGTTTGGGTTTTTACCAGTATACCGGTATTGATTCACGACCCGTTTGGGTTTTTACCGTATACCGTATTGATTCACAGACCCGTTTGGGTTTTTACCGTACACCGGTATTGATTCACAGACCCGCTTGGGTTTTTACCGTACACCGGTATTGATTCACAGTCCCGTTTGGGTTTTTACCGTATACCGGTATTGATTCACAGACCCGTTTGGGTTTTTACCGTACACCGGTATTGATTCACGGACCCGCTTGGGTTTTTACCGTATACCGGTATTGATTCACAGACCCGTTTGGGTTTTTACCGTACACCGTATTGATTCACGGACCCATTTGGGTTTTTACCGGTATACCGTATTGATTCACAGACCCTTGTTTTTACCGTACACCGGTATTGATTCACAGACCCGTTTGGGTTTTTACCGTACACCGGTATTGATTCACAGACCGTTTGGGTTTTTACCGTATACCGGTATTGATTCACGGACCCGTTTGGGTTTTTACCGATTTGATTCACAGACCCGTTTGGGTTTTTACCGTACACCGGTATTGATTCACAGACCCGTTTGGGTTTTTACCGTACACCGTATTGATTCACAGACCCGCTTGGGTTTTTACCGTACACCGGTATTGATTCACAGACCCGTTTGTGTTTTTACCGGTATACCGTATTGATTCACAGACCCGTTTGGGTTTTTACCGTACACCGGTATTGATTCACAGACCCGTTTGGGTTTTACCGGTATTGATTCACAGACCCGTTTGGGTTTTTACCGTATACCGGTATTGATTCACAGACCCGTTTGCTTTTTACCGCACACCGGTATTGATTCACAGACCCTTTGTTTTTACCGTACACCGGTATTGATTCACGGACCCGTTTGGGTTTTTACCGGTATACCGGTATTGATTCACAGACCCGTTTAGTTTTTACCGTATACCGGTATTGATTCACAGACCCGTTTGGGTTTTACCGGTACACCGGTATTGATTCACAGACCCGCTTGGGTTTTTACCGGTACACCGGTATTGATTCACAGACCCGTTTGGGTTTTACCGTACACCGTATTGATTCACAGACCCGTTTGGGTTTTTACCGTATACCGGTATTGATTCACAGACCCGCTTGGGTTTTTACCGGTATACCGGTATTGATTCACAGACCCGTTTGGGTTTTTACCGTATACCGGTATTGATTCACAGACCCGTTTGGGTTTTTACCGGTACACCGGTATTGATTCACGACCCGTTTGGGTTTTTACCGTATACCGGTATTGATTCACAGACCCGTTTGGGTTTTTACCGGGTATTGATTCACAGACCCCCGGTACACCGTATTGATTCACAGACCCGTTTGGGTTTTTACCGGTACACCGGTATTGATTCACGGACCCGTTTGGGTTTTTACCGGTATACCGTATTGATTCACAGACCCGCTTTGGGTTTTTACCGTACACCGGTATTGATTCACAGACCCGTTTGGGTTTTTACCGTATACCGGTATTGATTCACAGACCCGTTTGGGTTTTACCGTACACCGTATTGATTCACAGACCTGTTTGTTTTTACCGTATACCGGTATTGATTCACAGACCCGCTTGGGTTTTTACCGATATACCGGTATTGATTCACAGACCCGCTTGGGTTTTTACCGTACACCGGTATTGATTCACAGACCCGCTTGGGTTTTTACCGTATACGGTATTGATTCACAGACCCGCTTGGGTTTTACCGTATACCGTTTGATTCACAGACCCGCTTAGTTTTTACCGTACACCGGTATTGATTCACAGACCCGCTTGGGTTTTTACCGTACACAGTCGTATTGATTCACAGACCCGTTTGGGTTTTTACCGTACACCGTATTGATTCACAGACCCGTTTGGGTTTTTACCGTACACGGTATTGATTCACAGACCCGCTTGGGTTTTTACCGTACACCGGTATTGATTCACAGACCCGCTTGGGTTTTACCGTATACCGGTATTGATTCACGGACCCGTTTGGGTTTTTACCGTATACCGGTATTGATTCACAGACCCGCCGTATTGATTCACAGACCCGTTTTTTTATACCGTATTGATTCACAGACCCGCTTGGGTTTTTACCGTACACCGGTATTGATTCACGGACCCGCTTGGGTTTTTACCGGGTACACGTATTGATTCACAGACCCCTGTATTGATTCACGACCCGCTTTTTTTACCGTACACCGGTATTGATTCACAGACCGCTTGGGTTTTTACCGGTACACCGGTATTGATTCACAGACCCGTTTGGTTTTTACCGGTACACCGTATTGATTCACAGACCCGCTTGGGTTTTTACCGGGTATTGATTCACGGACCCGCTTCATTGATTCACAGACCCGTTTGGGTTTTTACCGGTATACCGGTATTGATTCACAGACCCGCTTGGGTTTTTACCGTATACCGGTATTGATTCACAGACCCGTTTGGGTTTTTACCGGTACACCGTATTGATTCACGGACCCGCTTGGGTTTTTACCGTATACCGGTATTGATTCACAGACCCGTTTGGGTTTTACCGGTACACCGGTATTGATTCACAGACCCGCTTGGGTTTTTACCGTATACCGGTATTGATTCACAGACCCGTTTGGTTTTTACCGTACACCGTATTGATTCACGACCCGCTTGGGTTTTTACCGGTATACCGGTATTGATTCACAGACCCGCTTGGGTTTTTACCGTATACCGGTATTGATTCACAGACCCGTTTGGGTTTTTACCGTATACCGGTATTGATTCACAGACCCGTTTGGGTTTTTACCGTACACCGGTATTGATTCACAGACCCGCTTTGGGTTTTTACCGGTTTGATTCACGGACCCGCTTAGTTTTTACACCGGTATTGATTCACAGACCCGCTTGGTTTTTACCGTACACCGGTATTGATTCACGGACCCGCTTGGGTTTTTACCGTATACCGGTATTGATTCACAGACCCGTTTGGGTTTTTACCGTACACCGGTATTGATTCACAGACCCGTTTGGGTTTTTACCGGTATACCGATATTGATTCACAGACCCGTTTGGGTTTTACCGTACACCGGTATTGATTCACAGACCCGCTTGGGTTTTTACCGTATACCGTATTGATTCACAGACCCGCTTGGGTTTTACCGTATACCGGTATTGATTCACAGACCCGCTTGGTATTGATTCACAGACCCGCTTGGGTTTTTACCGTATACCGTATTGATTCACAGACCCGCTTGGGTTTTTACCGTACACCGGTATTGATTCACAGACCCGCTTGGGTTTTTACCGTATTGATTCACAGACCCGCTTTGGGTTTTTACCGGCACACCGGTGATTCACGGACCCGCTTGGGTTTTTACCGTATTGATTCACAGACCCGCTTGGGTTTTACCGTATACCGTATTGATTCACAGACCCGTTTGGGTTTTTACCGTACACCGGTATTGATTCACAGACCCGCTTGGGTTTTACCGTACACCGGTATTGATTCACAGACCCGTTACCGGTATTGATTCACAGACCCGCTTGGGTTTTTACCGTACACCGGTATTGATTCACAGACCCGCTTGGGTTTTTACCGTATACCGTATTGATTCACAGACCTGCTTAGGTTTTTACCGTACACCGGTATTGATTCACGGACCCGTTTGGGTTTTTACCGTACACCGGTATTGATTCACAGACCCGCTTGGGTTTTTACCGGTACACCGGTATTTCACAGACCTGTTTGGGCTTTCACAGACCCGCTTGGGTTTTTACCGTATACCGGTATTGATTCACAGACCCGTTTGGGTTTTTACCGTATACCGGTATTGATTCACAGACCCGCTTGGGGTTTTACCGTACACCGGTATTGATTCACGGACCCGCTTTGGGTTTTTACCGTATACCGGTATTGATTCACAGACCCGCTTGGGTTTTTACCGTACACCGGTATTGATTCACAGACCCGTTTGGGTTTTTACCGGTATACCGGTATTGATTCACAGACCCGCTTGGGTTTTTACCGTACACCGGTATTGATTCACAGACCCGCTTAGTTTTTACCGTATACCGTATTGATTCACGGACCCGTTTGGGTTTTTACCGGTACACCGGTATTGATTCACAGACCCGCTTGGGTTTTTACCGTACACCGGTATTGATTCACAGACCCGCTTGGGTTTTTACCGTACACCGTATTGATTCACAGACCCGCTTGAGTTTTTACCGTACACCGGTATTGATTCACAGACCCTTTGGGTTTTTACCGTATACCGGTATTGATTCACAGACCCGTTTGGGTTTTTACCGTACACCGGTATTGATTCACAGACCCGCTTAGGTTTTTACCGTATACCGGTATTGATTCACAGACCCGCTTTGGGTTTTTACCGTATACCGTATTGATTCACAGACCCGCTTGGGTTTTACCGTACACCGGTATTGATTCACAGACCCGCTTGGTTTTTACCGTACACCGGTATTGATTCACAGACCCGCTTGGGTTTTTACCGTACACCGGTATTGATTCACAGACCCGTTTGGGTTTTTACCGTACACCGGTATTGATTCACAGACCCGTTTGGGTTTTTACCGGCACACCGGTATTGATTCACAGACCCGCTTGGGTTTTTTACCGTATTTGATTCACAGACCCGCTTGTTTTTACCGTACACCGTATTGATTCACAGACCCGCTTGGGTTTTTACCGGTACACCGGTATTGATTCACAGACCCGCTTGGGTTTTACCGTACACCGTATTGATTCACAGACCCGCTTGGTTTTTACCGTATACCGGTATTGATTCACAGACCCGTTTGGGTTTTTACCGTACACCGGTATTGATTCACGACCCGCTTGGTTTTTACCGTATACCGGTATTGATTCACAGACCCGCTTTGGGTTTTTACCGTACACCGGTATTGATTCACAGACCCGCTTGGGTTTTTACCGTATACCGGTATTGATTCACAGACCCGCTTGGTTTTTACCGGTATACCGGTATTGATTCACAGACCCGCTTGGGTTTTTACCGTACACCGGTATTGATTCACAGACCCGTTTGTTTTTACCGTATACCGTATTGATTCACAGACCCGCTTGGGTTTTTACCGTACACCGGTATTGATTCACAGACCCGCTTGGGTTTTTACCGTACACCGGTATTGATTCACGGACCCGTTTGGGTTTTTACCGTACACCGGGTATTGATTCACGACCCGTTTGCTTTTTACCGGTACACCGGTATTGATTCACAGACCCGCTTGGGTTTTTACCGTATACCGGATTGATTCACAGACCCGCTTGGGTTTTTACCGGTACACCGGTATTGATTCACAGACCCGCTTGGGTTTTTACCGTACACCGCATTGATTCACAGACCCGCTTGGGTTTTTACCGTATACCGGTATTGATTCACAGACCCGCTTGGGTTTTTACCGTTACCGGTATTGATTCACAGACCCGTTTGGGTTTTTACCGTATACCGGTATTGATTCACAGACCCGCTTGGGTTTTTACCGTATACCGGTATTGATTCACAGACCCGCTTTGTTTTTACCGGTACACCGGTATTGATTCACAGACCCGCTTGGGTTTTTACCGGTATACCGGTATTGATTCACAGACCCGTTTGGGTTTTTACCGTACACCGGTATTGATTCACAGACCCGCTTGGGTTTTTACCGTACACCGGTATTGATTCACAGACCCGTTTGGTTTTTACCGTACACCGGTATTGATTCACAGACCCGCTTGGGGTTTTACCGTATACCGGTATTGATTCACGACCCGCTTGAGTTTTTACCGTACACCGTATTGATTCACGACCTGCTTAGTTTTTACCGGTATACCGGTATTGATTCACGGACCCGCTTGGGTTTTACCGGTACACCGGTATTGATTCACGGACCCGTTTGGGTTTTTACCGTACACCGGTATTGATTCACAGACCCGCTTGGGTTTTTACCGTACACCGGTATTGATTCACAGACCCGCTTGGACCCGTTGTTTTTACCGTATACCGGTATTGATTCACAGACCCGCTTGGGTTTTTACCGTATACCGGTATTGATTCACAGACCCGCTTGGGTTTTTACCGTATACCGTATTGATTCACAGACCCGTTTGGGTTTTACCGTATACCGGTATTGATTCACAGACCCGCTTGGGTTTTTACCGTACACCGTATTGATTCACAGACCCGACCGTATACCGTATTGATTCACAGACCCGCTTGTTTTTACCGCTTTACCGTACACCGGTATTGATTCACAGACCCGCTTGGGTTTTTACCGTATACCGGTATTGATTCACAGACCCGCTTGGGTTTTTACCGTACACCGGTATTGATTCACGACCCGCTTGGGTTTTTACCGGTATACCGGTATTGATTCACAGACCCGTTTGGGTTTTTACCGTATACCGGTATTGATTCACAGACCCGTTTGGGTTTTTACCGTATTGATTCACAGACCGGGTTTTTACCGTATTGATTCACGACCCGCTTCACCGGATTCACAGACCCGCTTGGGTTTTTACCGTATACCGGACCCGGTTTTTACCGTTGATTCACAGACCCGCTTGGGTTTTTACCGTATACCGGTATTGATTCACAGACCCGCTTGAGTTTTTACCGTACACCGGTATTGATTCACAGACCCGCTTGGGTTTTTACCGGATTCACGGACCCGCTTAGTTTTTACCGGTATTGATTCACAGACCCGCTTGGGTTTTTACCGTATACCGGTATTGATTCACAGACCCGCTTGTTTTTACCGGTATACCGGTATTGATTCACAGACCCGCTTAGTTTTTACCGTACACCGGTATTGATTCACAGACCCGTTTGGGTTTTTACCGGTATACCGGTATTGATTCACAGACCCGCTTGGGTTTTTACCGGTATACCGGTATTGATTCACAGACCCGTTTGGGTTTTTACCGTATACCGGTATTGATTCACAGACCCGCTTGGGTTTTTACCGTATACCGGTATTGATTCACAGACCCGTTTGGGTTTTTACCGGTATTGATTCACAGACCCGCTTGAGGTTTTACCGGTATACCGGTATTGATTCACAGACCCGCTTGGGTTTTTACCGTACACCGGTATTGATTCACAGACCCGACCCGCTTGGGTTTTTACCGTACACCGGTATTGATTCACAGACCCCGCTTGGTTTTTACCGGTATACCGGTATTGATTCACAGACCCGCTTGGGTTTTTACCGTATACCGGTATTGATTCACAGACCCGCTTGGGTTTTACCGGTACACCGGTTTTATTGATTCACAGACCCGTTTGGGTTTTTACCGTACACCGGTATTGATTCACAGACCCGCTTGGGTTTTACCGTATACCGGTATTGATTCACAGACCCGCTTGGGTTTTTACCGTACACCGGTATTGATTCACAGACCCGCTTTGGGTTTTACCGGTATACCGGTATTGATTCACAGACCCGCTTGGGTTTTTACCGTATATTGATTCACGACCCGTTTGGGTTTTTACCGTATACCGGTATTGATTCACAGACCCGCTTAGTTTTTACCGTACACCGGTATTGATTCACAGACCCGCTTTGGGTTTTTACCGGTATACCGGTATTGATTCACAGACCCGACCCGCTTGGGTTTTTACCGTACACCGTATTGATTCACAGACCCGTTTGGGTTTTTACCGTACACCGGTATTGATTCACAGACCCGTTTGGGTTTTTACCGTATACCGGTATTGATTCACAGACCCGCTTTGGGTTTTTACCGTACACCGGTATTGATTCACAGACCCGTTTGGGTTTTTACCGGTATACCGGTATTGATTCACAGACCCGTTTGGGTTTTTACCGTATACCGGTATTGATTCACAGACCTGGTTTTTACCGGATTGATTCACAGACCCGTTTTTTTTACCGTATACCGGTATTGATTCACAGACCCGTTTGGGTTTTTACCGTACACCGGTATTGATTCACAGACCCGCTTGGGTTTTTACCGTACACCGGTATTGATTCACAGACCCCTTTGGGTTTTTACCGTACACCAGTATTGATTCACAGACCCGCTTAGTTTTTACCGTACACCGGTATTGATTCACAGACCCGCTTTGGGTTTTTACCGTATACCGGTATTGATTCACAGACCCGCTTGGGTTTTTACCGCACACCGGTATTGATTCACAGACCCGCTTTGGTTTTTACCGTATACCGGTATTGATTCACAGACCCGCTTGGGTTTTTACCGTACACCGGTATTGATTCACAGACCCGGGTTTTTACCGGTTTTTCACAGACGGTACCGGTACCGTATTGATTCACAGACCCGCTTGGTTTTTACCGTATACCGGTATTGATTCACAGACCCGCTTTGGGTTTTTACCGTACACCGGTATTGATTCACAGACCCGCTTGGGTTTTTACCGTATACCGGTATTGATTCACAGACCCGCTTGGGTTTTTACCGTATACCGTATTGATTCACAGACCCGCTTGGGTTTTTACCAGTATTTGATTCACAGACCCGTACAGTTTTACCGTACACCGGTATTGATTCACAGACCCGTTTGGGTTTTTACCGGTATTGATTCACAGACCCGTTTGGGTTTTTACCGTACACCGGTATTGATTCACAGACCCGCTTGGGTTTTACCGTATACCGTATTGATTCACGGACCCGCTTGGTTTTTACCGTATTCACAGACCCGCTTGGGTTTTTACCGTATACCGGTATTGATTCACAGACCCGCTTAGTTTTTACCGTACACCGGTATTGATTCACAGACCCGCTTGGGTTTTTACCGTATACCGGTATTGATTCACAGACCCGTTTGGTTTTTACCGTATACCGGTATTGATTCACAGACCCGCTTGGTTTTTACCGTACACCGGTATTGATTCACAGACCCGCTTGGGTTTTTACTACACCGGTATTGATTCACAGACCCGTTTGGGTTTTTACCGGTATACCGGCATTGATTCACAGACCCGCTTAGTTTTTACCGTACACCGTATTGATTCACAGACCCGTTTGGGTTTTTACCAGTATACCGGTATTGATTCACAGACCCGTTTGGTTTTTACCGTATACCGGTATTGATTCACAGACCCGTTTGGTTTTTACCGTATACCGTATTGATTCACAGACCCGCTTGTTTTTACCAGACCCGTTTGGGTTTTGATTTGATTCACAGACCCGTTTGGGTTTTACCGGCACACCGGTATTGGATTCACAGACCCGTTTGGGTTTTTACCGCACACCGGTATTGATTCACAGACCCGTTTAGTTTTTACCGGTATACCGGTATTGATTCACAGACCCGTTTGGGTTTTTACCGTACACCGGTATTGATTCACGGACCCGCTTTGGGTTTTTACCGGTATACCGGTATTGATTCACAGACCCGTTTAGTTTTTACCGTATACCGGTATTGATTCACAGACCCGTTTGGGTTTTTACCGTACACCGTATTGATTCACAGACCCGTTTGGGTTTTACCGGTACACCGGTATTGATTCACAGACCCGCTTAGTTTTTACCGTATACCGGGTATTGATTCACAGACCCGTTTGGGTTTTTACCGTATACCGGTATTGATTCACAGACCCGTTTGGGTTTTTACCGTACACCGGTATTGATTCACAGACCCGCTTGGGCTTTTACCGGTATTGATTCACAGACCCGCTTTAAGTTTTTACCGGTATACCGGTATTGATTCACAGACCCGTTTGGGTTTTTACCGTATACCGTATTGATTCACGGTTTTTACCGTACACCGGTATTGATTCACAGACCCTTTGGGGTTTTTACCGTATACCAGTATTGATTCACAGACCCGCTTGGTTTTTACCGTACACCGTATTGATTCACGGACCCGCTTGGGTTTTTACCGTATTGATTCACGGACCCGCTTGGGTTTTTACCGATTCACAGACCCGCTTGGGTTTTTACCGTACACCGGTATTGATTCACAGACCCGCTTAGTTTTTACCGTACACCGGTATTGATTCACAGACCCGCTTGGGTTTTTACCGTATACCGTATTGATTCACGGACCCGCTTGGGTTTTACCGGATTTTACAGACCCGCTTAGTTTTACCGTATAATGTATTGATTCACAGACCCGTTTGGGTTTTTACCGGTATACCGGTATTGATTCACAGACCCGCTTAGTTTTACCGTACACCGGGTATTGATTCACGGACCCGCTTGGGTTTTTACCGGTATACCGTATTGATTCACAGACCCGCTTAGTTTTTACCGTATACCGCATTGATTCACGGACCCGGGGTTTTTACCGGTTTGATTCACAGACCATGGGTTTTTACCTGTATACGATTGATTCACAGACCCGCTTGGGTTTTTACCGTATACCGGGTATTGATTCACGGACCCGTTTAGTTTTTACCGTATACCGGTATTGATTCACAGACCCGCTTGGGTTTTTACCGCATACCGGTATGGATTCACAGAAACCCGCTTAGTTTTACGTATACCGTATGGGATTCACAGACCCGCTTGGGTTTTACCGTATACCGGGTATTGATTCACAGACCCGCTTGGGTTTTTACCGTATACCGGTATGGATTCACAGACCCGTTTGCTTTTTACCGCACACCGGGTATTGATTCACGGACCCGCTTGGGTTTTTACCGTATACCGTATTGATTCACGGACCCGCTTGGGCTCTTACCGGATTAGACCAGTATACCGTATTGATTCACAGACCCGTTTGGGTTTTTACCGGTACACCGGTATTGATTCACGGACCCGTTTGGGTTTTTACTGGTATACCGGTATTGATTCACAGACCCGTTTGGGTTTTTACAGGTATACCGGTATTGATTCACAGACCCGTTTGGGTTTTTACCGGTACACCGGTATTGATTCACGGACCCGTTTGGGTTTTTACCGGTACACCGGTATTGATTCACAGACCCCTTTGGGTTTTTACCGGTACACCGGTATTGATTCACGGACCCGTTTGGGTTTTTACCGGTATACCGGTGTTGATTCACAGACCCGTTTGGGTTTTTACCGGTACACCGGTATGGATTCACAGACCCGTTTGGGTTTTTACCGGTATACCGGTATTGA
>NW_025750983.1:0-16933 GCF_021184085.1 Oncorhynchus gorbuscha | reverse complement strand
CCACATACGAAACCCATGTCACACCCTGGCCTGACCAAATACATGAAGAAAAACACACAAAATACTTCTCGACCAGGGCGTTGACAGAAACCCCCTATGCAAAAGCGGACTCCCTAATCGCACTCTCAAATCAATAGGGAGGGTCCGGTGGGCGTGCCTGTCCATGGTGGCGGCTTCTTCGGCGCGGGACGTGGACCCCACTCAGTAAATGTCTTAGTCCCTCTCTCATTGCCGTCCAGATAGTCCACACTCGCCGCCAACCATGGCCTAGTATTCCTCACCCAGAACCCCACTAGACTGAGAGCAGATCGGGACTGAGGTGAAGCTTCGGGACTGAGTCAAGCTCTGGACAGAAGGGCAGAAGCTCTGGACAGAAGGGCAGAAGCTCTGGACAGAGGGCAGAAGCTCTTGATAGAAGGGCAGAAGCTCTGGACAGAAGGGCAGAGGCTCTGGACAGAAGGGCAGAGGCTCGGGACAGAAGGGCAGAGGCTCGGGACAGAGGGGCAGAGGCTCGGGACAGAGGGGGGCAGAGGCTCGGGACAGAGGGGCAGAGGGTCGGGACAGAGGGTCGGGAGCCTCTGGGCTGAGGACTCCGGCAGCGGCGCCGGACAGCGGAGACTCCGGCAGCGGCGCAGGGACAGGCGGGGAGACTCCGGCAGCGGCGCAGGACAGATGCGGGAGACTCCGGCAACGGCGCAGGACAGGCGGGGACTCCGGCAGCGGCGCCGGACAGGCGGGGAGAACTCCGGCAGCGAGCGCCGGGACAGGCGGAGACTCCGGCAGCGGCGCCCGGACAGGCGGGAGACTCCGGCAGCGGCGCCGGACAGGCGGGAGACTCCGGCAGCACAGGAGAGGCGAGGCGCACTATAGGCCTGATGCGTGGTACTGGCACTGGTGGTACTGGGCCGAGGATACGCACAGGAAGCCTGGTGCGGGGAGCTGCTACCGGAGGGCTGGGGTGTGGAGGTGGTACTGGATAGACCGGACCGTGCAGGCGCACTGGAGATCTTGAGCACCGAGCCTGCCCAACCTTACCTGGTTGAATACTCTCTGTCGCCCTGCCAGTGCGGCGAGGGTGGAATAGCCCGTGCTGGGCTATGAAGGCGAACCCGGAGACACCGAGCGCAAGGCTGGTGCCATGTAAGCCGGCCCAAGGAGACGCACTGGGGGACCACATGCGTAGAGCCGGCTTCATGGCATTTGGGCTCGGCGCTCAATCTATCCCGGCCGATCGCGGAGCTGGAATATACCGCACCGGCTATGCACCTAGCACTGGGGACACTGTGCGCACCACTGCATAACACGGTGCCTGCCTGGTCTCTCTAGCCCCCGGTAAGCACAGGGAGTTTGCGCAGGTCTCCTACCCTGGCGTTGCCATACTCCCTGTAAGCCCCCCCCAATACATTTTTGGGGCTGACTCCGGAGCTTCCGTCCGCGCCGTCGTGCTTGCCGCCAACCTCATTCTCCTGTAACCTTCCGGGGACTGCTCCATCAATCCCAGGCGGGCTCCGGCACTCTCCTGGGTCGACCGCCCACCTGTCTATCTCCTCCCAAGTATAGTCCATACTGTACTCCTCTTTGGGCTGCTCCTGTTTCCTCTTCTCCTGCTGCACCTTTGGGCAGCTACACTCCCCTGGTTTAGCCCAGGGTCCTCTCCCGTCAAGGATTTCCTCCCATGTCCAGAAATCCTTAATACACAGCTCCTCTTTGTGCTGCTCCTGCCTGTTGACACGCCGCTTGGTCCGTTTACGGTGGGTGATTCTGTCACGGTTTTCTAATGGTGAAGGAGAGTCGGACCAAACTGCAGCATGTCGATTTTGATCCATGTTTATTTAAACAAACGTAAAACACGACTAAACACGAACACTACAACACTACAAAACAATAAACGAAACGAAACCCGAAACAGCCTATACATGTGTCAACTAACATCTAACATCTAACAAGGACATCTAACATCTAACAAGGACATCTAACATCTAACATCTATCAAGGACATCTAACATCTAACATCTATCAAGGACATCTAACAAGGACATCTAACAAGGACATCTAACAAGGACATCTAACAAGGACATCTAACAAGGAAATCTAACAAGGACATCTAACAAGGACATCTAACAAGGACATCTAACAAGGACATCTAACAAGGACATCTAACAAGGACATCTAACAAGGACATCAAGACACTCAGGACAATCACCCACAATACAACCAAATAATATGGCTGCCTAAATATGGTTTCCCAATCAGAGACAACGAGAACACCTGCCTCTGATTGAGAACCAACTTCCAGAACAGCCATAGACTCTCCTAAACACCCTACCAAACTACAATCCCACTAAGCTACAATCCCACTAAGCTACACCACATACAAAAACCCATGTCACACCCTGGCCTGACCAAATACATGAAGAAAAACACAAAATACTTTTGACCAGGGCGTGACAATATCAGAGTGTGAGGCACAATGGAGCATGTGAAACATTAGATGTGTGCGTTTATGTGTCATGTGTTGGGGAGTAGTAACATTCCACATTCTGTTCCTACTGTTAGTCTTTTGTTAGTCTTTTTGTTATGAAATGACTTGACTGTGAAATATGTCGCTCATCAATATGATCATTCTATGCCAGAATCAACAGTGGGAAATATTAAGCACAGTGCTAAATACGATACCCAATGTCATGTTTTTGTCATTTATTATCATGTCTTGTCCCTGTGCTTCCCATTCTATTCGCTTTCCCTCTGCTGGTCTTATTAGGTTCTTTCCCTCTTTTCTATCCCTCTCTCTCTCCCCTCCTCTCTCTCACTCTCTCGCTCTCTCTTCTCTCTATCGTTCCGTTCCTGCTCCCAGCTGTTCCTATTCCCCTAATCATCATTTAGCCTTCCCACACCTGTTCCCGATCCTTTTCCCTGATTAGAGTCCCTATTTCTCTCCTTGTTTCCCGTACCTGCCCTGTCGGATCCTCATTTATATTCACCGTGCTGTGTCTATGTTTTGCCCTGTCGTGTCGTGTTTCCCTCAGATGCTGCGTGGTGAGCAGGTGTCTGAGTCTGCTAGGTTCAAGTGCCTTCCCGAGGCAACCTGCAGTTCTCGATCAAGTCTCCAGTCTGTTCTCGTCTTTACGTGTAGTATTATGCTTTTTGTTTTGTAATGTTTATTCTGGATTAAATACTCTGTTTTTGCCAAGTCGCTTTTTTGGGTCCTCATTCACCAGCATGACAGAAGGATCCGACCGAGGAATGGACCCAGCGACTACAGACGCTCGTAACACTGCTCGTCGAGATCCAAGGAGCCATGCTCGGCAGACACGAGCAGGAATTGTCTGCTGCTCGCCATGCCGTGGAGAGCCTGGCCGCTCAGGTTTCCGACCTCTCTGGACAGTTCCAGAGTCTTCGCCTCGTGCCACCTGTTACTTCCTGGCCTGCCGAGCCTCCAGAACCTAGGGTTAATAACCCACCTTGCTACTCCGGGCAGCCCACTGAGTGCCGCTCCTTTCTCACCCAGTGTGAGATTGTGTTCTCTCTCCAACCCAACACATACTCTAGAGAGAGAGCTCGGGTTGCTTACGTCATTTCACTCCTTACTGGCCGGGCCCGAGTGGGGCACAGCTATCTGGGAGGCAAGGGCTGATTGTTCTAACAATTACCAGAACTTTAAAGAGGAGATGATTCGGGTTTTTGACCGTTCAGTTTTTGGTGGGGAGGCTTCTAGGGTCCTGGCTTCCCTATGCCAAGGTGATCGATCCATAACGGATTACTCTATAGAGTTTCGTACTCTTGCTGCCTCTAGTGACTGGAACGAGCCGGCGCTGCTCGCTCGTTTTCTGGAGGGACTCCACACAGTGGTCAAAGATGAGATTCTCTCTCGGGAGGTTCCTTCCAGTTTGATTGCTCTCGCCATCCGCATAGAACGACGGGTAGATCTTCGTCACCAGGCTCGTGGAAGAGAGCTCGCATCAACGGTGTTTCCCTGCTCCGCATCGCAACCATCTCCCTCCTCTGGCTCTGAGACTGAGCCCATGCAGCTGGGAGGGATTCGCATCTCGACTAAGGAGAGGGAACGGAGGATCACCAACCGCCTGTGCCTCTATTATGGATTTGATGGACATTTTGTTAATTCATGTCCAGTAAGAGGCCAGAGCCCATCAGTAAGCGGAGGGCTACTGGTGAGCGCTACTACTCAGGTCTCTTCATCTAGATCTTGTACTACTATGTCGGTCCATCTACGCTGGACCGGTTCGGGTGCTACATGCAGTGCCTTGATTGACTCTGGGGCTGAGGGTTGTTTCATGGACGAAGCATGGGTTCGGAAACATAACATTCCTTTCAGACAGTTAGACAAGCCTACGCCCATGTTTGCCTTAGATGGTAGTCATCTTCCCAGTATCAGATTTGAGACACTACCTTTAACTCTCACAGTATCTGGTAACCACAGTGAGACTATTTCTTTTTTTTGATTTTTCGTTCACCTTTCACACCTGTTGTTTTGGGTCATCCCTGGCTAGTATGTCATAATCCTTCTATTAATTGGTCTTGTAATTCTATCCTATCCTGGAACGTATCTTGTCATGTGAAGTGCTTAATGTCTGCCATCCCTCCCATTTCTTCTGTCCCCACTTCTCAGGAGGAACCTGGCGATTTGACAGGAGTGCCGGAGGAATATCATGATCTGCGCACGGTCTTCAGTCGGTCCCGAGCCAACTCCCTTCCTCCTCACCGGTCGTATGATTGTAGTATTGATCTCCTTCCGGGGACCACTCCTCCTCGGGGTAGACTATACTCTCTGTCGGCTCCCGAACGTAAGGCTCTCGAGGATTATTTATCTGTGTCTCTTGACGCCGGTACCATAGTGCCTTCTTCCTCTCCGGCCGGGGCGGGGTTCTTTTTGTTAAGAAGAAGGACGGTACTCTGCGCCCCTGCGTGGATTATCGAGGGCTGAATGACATAACGGTTAAGAATCGTTATCCGCTTCCCCTTATGTCATCAGCCTTCGAGATTCTGCAGGGAGCCAGGTGCTTTACTAAGTTGGACCTTCGTAACGCTTACCATCTCGTGCGCATCAGAGAGGGGGACGAGTGGAAAACGGCGTTTAACACTCCGTTAGGGCATTTTGAGTACCGGGTTCTGCCGTTTGGTCTCGCCAATGCGCCAGCTGTTTTTCAGGCATTAGTTAATGATGTTCTGAGAGACATGCTGAACATCTTTGTTTTTGTCTATCTTGACGATATCCTGATTTTTTCACCGTCACCGAGATTCATGTTCAGCACGTTCGACGTGTTCTACAGCGCCTTTAGAGAATTGTCTCTACGTAAAGGCTGAGAAGTGCTCTTTTCATGTCTCCTCCGTTACTTTTCTCGGTTCCGTTATTTCCGCTGAAGGCATTCAGATGGATTCCGCTAAGGTCCAAGCTGTCAGTGATTGGCCCGTTCCAAGGTCACGTGGTCGAGTTGCAGCGCTTTTAGGTTTCAATTTCTATCGGCGTTTCATTCGTAATTTCGGTCAAGTTGCTGCCCCTCTCACAGCTCTTACTTCTGTTAAGACGTGTTTTGGTGGTCCGGTTCCGCCCAGGAGCTTTTGATCTTCTAAAAGAACGTTTTACGTCCGCTCCTATCCTCGTTACTCCTGACGTCACTAGACAATTCATTGTCGAGGTTGACGCTTCAGAGGTAGGCGTGGGAGCCATTCTATCCCAGCGCTTCCAGTCTGACGATAAGGTTCATCCTTGCGCTTATTTTTCTCATCGCCTGTCGCCATCTGAGCGCAACTATGATGTGGGTAACCGTGAACTGCTCGCCATCCGCTAGCCCTAGGCGAATGGCGACAGTGGTTGGAGGGGGCGACCGTTCCTTTTGTCGTTTGGACAGACCATAAGAACCTTGAGTACATCCGTTCTGCCAAACGACTTAATGCCCGTCAAGCTCGTTGGGCGTTGTTTTTCGCTCGTTTCGAGTTTGTGATTTCTTACCGTCCGGGTAGCAAGAACACCAAGCCTGATGCCTTATCCCGTCTGTTTAGTTCTTCTGTGGCTTCTACTGATCCCGAGGGATTCTTCCTTATGGGCGTGTTGTCGGGTTGACAGTCTGGGGAATTGAAAGACAGGTTAAGCAAGCACTCACACTGCGTCGCGCGCTTGTCCTAGTAACCTCCTTTTCGTTCCTGTTTCCACTCGTCTGGCTGTTCTTCAGTGGGCTCACTCTGCCAAGTTAGCTGGTCATCCCGGTGTTCGAGGCACTCTTGCGTCTATTCGCCAGCAATTTTGGTGGCCGACTCAGAGCGTGACACGCGCCGTTTGTGGCTGCTTGTTCGGACTGCGCGCAGACTAAGTCGGGTAACTCTCCTCCTGCCGGTCGCTCCAGACCGCTCCCATTCCTTCTCGACCATGGTCTCACATCGCCCTAGACTTCATTACCGGTCTGCCTTTGTCTGCGGGGAAGACTGTGATTCTTACGGTTGTCGATAGGTTCTCTAAGGCGGCACATTTCATTCCCCTCGCTAAACTTCCTTCCGCTAAGGAGACGGCACAAATCATTATCGAGAATGTGTTCAGAATTCATGGCCTCCCGTTAGACGCCGTTTCAGACAGAGGCCCGCAATTCACGTCACAGTTTTGGAGGGAGTTCTGTCGTTTGATTGGTGCGTCCGTCAGTCTCTCTTCCGGGTTTCATCCCCAGTCTAACGGTCAAGCAGAGAGGCCAATCAGACGATTGGTCGCATACTACGCAGCCTTTCTTTCAGAAACCCTGCGTCTTGGGCAGAACAGCTCCCCTGGGCAGAATACGCTCACAACTCGCTTCCTTCGTCTGCTACCGGGTTATCTCCGTTTCAGAGTAGTCTGGGTTACCAGCCTCCTCTATTCTCTTCCCAGCTTGCCGAGTCCAGCGTTCCCTCCGCTCAAGCGTTTGTCCAACGTTGTGAGCGCACCTGGAGGGGAGGGTGAGGTCTGCACTTTGCCGCTACAGGGTACAGACTGTGAGAGCCGCCAATAAACGCAGGATTAAGAGTCCTAGGTATTGTTGCGGCCAGAGAGGTGGCTTTCCACTCGCAACCTTCCTCTTACGACAGCTTCTCGTAAGTTGACTCCGCGGTTCATTGGTCCGTTCCGTGTCTCCCAGGTCGTCAATCCTGTGGCTGTGCGACTGCTTCTTCCGCGACATCTTCGTCGCGTCCATCCTGTCTTCCATGTCTCCTGTGTTAAGCCCTTTCTTCGCACCCCGTTCGTCTTCCCTCCCTCCCGTCCTTGTCGAGAGCGCACCTCATTTACAAGGTACATAAGATCATGGACATGCGTTCTGGGACGGGGGTCACCAATACTTAGTGGATTGGGAGGGTTACGGTCCTGAGGAGAGAGTTGGGTTCCGTCTCGGGACGTGCTGGACCGTTCACTCATTGATGATTTCCTCCGTTGCCGCCAGGATTCCTCCTCGAGTGCGCCAGGAGGCGCCGGTGAGTGGGGGTACTGTCATGTTTTGTCATTTATTATCATGTCTTGTCCTGTGCTTCCCATTCTATTCGTTTCCTCTGCTGGTCTTATTAGGTTCTTTCCTCTTCTATCCCTCTCTCTCCCCCCTCCCTCTCTCACTCTCTCGCTCTCTCTTCTCTCTATCGTTCCTGTTCCTGCTCCCAGCTGTTCCTATTCCCCTAATCATCATTTAGCCTTCCCACACCTGTTCCCGATCCTTTTCCCTGATTAGAGTCCCTATTTCTCTCCTTGTTTCCCGCACCTGCCCTGTCGGATCCTCATTTATATTCACCGTGCTGTGTCTATGTTTTGCCCTGTCGTGTCGTGTTTCCCTCAGATGCTGCGTGGTGAGCAGGTGTCTGAGTCTGCTAGGTTCAAGTGCCTTCCCGAGGCAACCTGCAGTTCTCGATCAAGTCTCCAGTCTGTTCTTTGTTTACGTGTAGTATTATGCTTTTTGTTTTGTAATGTTTATTCTGGATTAAATACTCTGTTTTCGCCAAGTCGCTTTTGGGTCCTCATTCACCAGCATGACAACCATAAGCAAATGGCTCTGCCGTTGAACGTGAGCACAGGAAGCAGGTGTTAAATCCCAAGGCTCAAGATGTATGTGCTCGAGATGACTCAGGTCAGACTGGATATGATGACTAATCATGGTCCCATCTCGGAGCTGTACACTTTCAAGGATTTTGCGCCATGAGGGAGGAAGCAGGGAGGGACCTGCACCTTTTAATGATTATTTCTCACTTGTTGGATTAGGCAATGTGTCTCTTTGACGCTGTGAGTAAATTGCAGAAGAGCTCAGGATAATATGTATGTAGGCTTCATCCAGACCGTATGTAACATTATGGTCTTTTGGTTAGGTGCCATTTGCAGACACATTTATGAGGCATTTGTTCTGCAGCAACGAAGATGGAATGTATAGTGTCGAGCATTCTCAAAGTATATCCTACTCACCAACCAGTGAGGCAGAATGAGTGGATTGCTCCACATAACATAGCAGTGGCCAGTTTGGAAGTGAACTGGCAACACCTCTCAATAGAGGTGTGGGAGCTTAAACATGTCTTCTGTTTCACTTAATAAACCACTGCTGCTGACCTTTTCTTCTTGATCAGCTTTCCTTCTTGAGTTAAACTCTCTCTCTCTCTCTCTCTCTCTCTCTCTCTCTCTCTCTCTCTCTCTCTCTCTCTCTCTCTCTCTCTCTCTCACTGCCAGGGCTTGAACAGTGAGCTCTGCTCAGTTGGGACAAAAGCGCCCCATGTTGTGTGACGCAACACATCTGGAGTTTGGGATGTTCTGCCACGTTCCTTCCTCCTCCTTCTTCCTCTGCAGCACAGGCCGCTGGGTCAGCGTGTCAGCCACAGTCACACTGGGACTATCAAACTGCCATTTTAGGAGACAAGGACTTCTCAGGGGATCATCAAGTGGCTCCTTCAGATATGAACTCATGTTTACCCAGTGGAGTGAACTCAATGAGTGGCATTGGAACCCCCCCCCCGTAAATAAACGACTTCATAATTGTTTCATTTGGACAGTGCCACAAGGTCTATGTTTCTTTCAGGGAGCAGGGTTGGCCAACCTAACACGTTTCCCAGGTTCCATACTGTAACAAGATTGTAACAAGTGATGACGTCAGTTGATCGTGATCATGCACTTTGATATAGCTGTACTGTAGTGTAATGCAAAAACCCTCCTTTCCTTTTACTCAGCAGATTGCACTTTGCTGCGCCTCACACATTCTTCAGATGTTTACACGTCTCGTTCTGATTACACCGGTATTCAGCCCGTTTGTGTGTGTGTGTGTGTATGAATGTGCGTATAGCCTACATACCTAATCATGTGCTGCATGTCATTTTCAATCGAGTCCCCTGAGGTTTAACCATGCCTCCGGGCCAGTTCAGTATTAATGTCCCCTATAAGAGCTCTGTACATGAGAGATGGACAGTGAAGAAAGTTTCCCAATAAACCCTTGGTCAGCTAGCAAAGTAAATTGTTTGCAATAACTCAAGTGAATATGAGTCTGGAAAGTGTGTAAACCCCTCACAGGAGGCCAGTATTAGTCCCTGTGCACCATGACCCGATGAAACCGCCTTATTTCATTTCTGTGTTTGTAGAAATTGCAGGCAAACCTTGGCCAGGATTGCTCAAATCTGGTCTCACACAAAGCATTGCACAAACTCAGCAATGTCCCCTAAAAGCCCTAATGGGCTTTTTCATTTAAGTTATTTTTAGCCACTAGTTAGTTGTCTTTTAATATCCTTTTAACAGTAGTGTGACACATAGCCATCGTGCATAACTGTAAAGTCTGGTTTCCAGTCATTTCCCAGCGTCCATACTCCAAAGGCTGTTGATTCTTTGTAAGTTTCTGTAGAAGCAATGGGGTGAACTGTTTATTTGTTTTTTTAATCCAATTACACCGCTGTGACAACCATGCCTAATACAGCCTACAATAATTGTACAACGGGAGGGTGATTGAGTAAACAGCCTATAACAGCCTATAACAGCTTATAACAGTCTATAACAGCTTATAACAGCCTATAACAGCCTATAACAGCTTATAACAGCCTATAACAGCTTATAACAGCCTATAACAGCTTATAACAGCCTATAAGAGCTTATAACAGACCATAACAGCTTATATCAGCCCATAACAGCTTATAACAGCCTATAACACCATATAACAGCTTATAACAGCCTATAACAGCTTATAACAGCCTATAATGTGGGGACCAGCTCAGGCGTTTCTTTTACACACGCTACATTAGGTTACTGTGGCACTGACCCCAGTCACTCTCACACAGATATCATGAACATGATGAAAACATATATATAACTGCAAGAAATGTGCTTTAAAACAACAAAAGTGTCTCACTACCCTATGGCAAAATGTGTAGAATTGCAGGAAATGTGTTGTAACACTGCAACAACAACAAAAATGCACTGAATATCGGTATGTTGTTGTTGCCTTGGTCGATCATCTCTTTTACTTTCCCCACTCGCTCTCCGTGTGCTCCCTTGAGGTGCCCCGCCTTTAGCCCCTCTCCCCGACTCGTTTCCTCTGTTCAGAACGGCGGCGCAGCATCGCTACTTCATCAGTAGGTCCACTACAGAGCGGAGTAGCATCATGGAGCAGGAGCTGTTGCGCACTGACACTGCTGTCCTCCGCGGCACGCAACCTCCAACCGTACAAGTGTTGTCCTATTCGTGGATTTGAATATTCAGCATAAACCTGTTACAAGGTTTTTGTTGTTGTTGTAGCTTTTCTTTCGTCGAAATTGATGATACGGCGAGTTGTGAGGATATAACGACAACGCTCGGTCCGTTACCTTTGCAAGGATTCAAATAACATTTATTTTTATTTCCTCGTTCACCTTTGGATAGGCTACTGTATATGTGGATACTTGTTCTGAACCATGGGCGACTCCGTATTCTTGGAGGCACAATTCTTACCTTGTAAGTATTCTGCCTTATGCTTCTCTCATTACAGCCTGTGGTTAAGAAGTACGGTAGTTGAGACATAGGCTTTCTCCTGTATTTGTTCATGTTAGAGGACAGAGATGGGAGCATATTGGTTTCCTGAAAGGAAATGACTGACATTGTGCAGCATCGACATGAATCCAGGCTATGTGCTATGCACGCTCGTTTTCTTCTTCCTCCACACTGTAGTGTTTTAGCCTCACCTCATTTTCAGCTGCTATTCAAATGTAATTCCCATAGAAGCATGCAACTAAAATCGGTTAGTTTCACCATCCAGTGTCCTTCCCCGATATCAAAACAGGAGAGGAGAAAGCTAGAGGCTAAGGTCAGTGGTAGGCTGCCTCATGACTCCGGCAGAGTTATGTGGCTGGCTGGTGGATGTTACCACAGAGATGAAGAAAGAACAGTACAAGACAAGCCAGTCTATAAGTCTTCTTTTTCCTCACTGTCAGCTCAGGGCTCCAGTGCAGTGAGTGCACTCAGGCTTCACATAGAGCTCCGAGCATAGAAAGCAACAGGTTTTGTGTAGCCTACAACGAACGTCCTGTGCTTTTGGAACCTCAGTGTTTCCAATATTTCATGAACTGAAAATGTTGTAGTTTCCTTCCATCAGCCCACAGTCTTCCCTCTTGCAAACTTCACATTCTATGATTTATTAGAGAGAGAGAGAGAGAGAGGTCTAATGATGCAAGGGTCAGAGAGGCAGAGTGGAGGATAGAGAGGCACGCACGCACGCACACACACACACACACACACACACACACACACACACACACACACACACACACACACACACACACACACACACACACACACACACACACACACACACACACACACACACACACACACACACACACACACACACACACCTTGCACCTGTCAGAATGTGTTGCATGTTTGCTTAATCCCAGCATGCATTAGGGCTCATTCCAAAGTGACACATAGGAATAACCCTTCATAAACAGGTTTATTTACATTTCTGAGACTTAAAAGATAGTGGGTTACGTAATACAGTATAGGAGCTCTGAGACCCAATGACCCCGTGTTGCCACAATGGTGTTTTGATGTGGTTAAGTGGTTGACTCCATCAGGCACCACAGAGGTGTTAGATAAGGACAAATCAAGTCTATTCTGTCGGTGATCACAGAAAATACCTGAACTAATGCAACTATAGCCTCATTAGAAATTGTGAGTGGTGCCTTTGTTTACGTAGTGGGGTCTTAACCAAATCGTAGAGTGACAAAGAACTCTTCTGCTTGTAAATCCTCATGGGTGGTAAGATCAGCGTTGTGGCTTGCTGTCTTTCCCTTGGAAATGATGTGGGGTAATTTCTCCCCATGTGTGAGTAATCTACTGCCCACCGAGGCTGTTGGTGGGGTCGACTTACTTCATGAGCTATGCGAAGACTCATAAAAGTGCGACCAAAGATTGAAAAACAATACAGTTTTCTTTGGCTTCGCTGGCCCACACTGTGGTCTCCCAGCTGACACTTTTTCCTGAGGGGCATGAAATGTAGTATGTGTGAAAAGCCCATGCAAGTGTGTAGCCTCTCATTCGTGGTATCACACATTTTACTTAGATAAACAACATGTCCGCTTCTCTCGCCCGCAATTAATTGGTCGTTCAACTTCCACTGTCTCTGGAGTTATGAATGTCATGTGGACTGGAGGCAGCACATTGCACATATCATATGGCAGAGTGCCTTGGTTTTTCGTTGTAACTACTTAAGCAGACTCCACCTAGCCTTAGACACAGCAACCTGAGGTTTTGTCTTATATCATCTTGTCATTTTGCTTTTCCTTCTGTTCGTTTCCCCCTGCTGGTCTTATTAGGTTCGTTCCCTTTTTCTATCCCTCTCTCTCCCCTCCCTCTCTCTCCTCTCTCTATCGTTCCGTTCCTGCTCCCAGCTGTTCCTATTCCCCTAATCATCATTTAGTCTTCCCACACCTGTTCCCGATCCTTTCCCCTGATTAGAGTCCCTATTTATTCCTTTGTGTTCCGTTCCTGTCCCGTCGGTTCCTTGTTTTGTATTCACCATGCTGTGATTGTGTTTCGCCCTGTCCTGTCGTGTTTTTTGCCTTCATCAGATGCTGCGTGTGAGCAGGTGTCTCTGTCTACTACGGCCTGCGCCTACCCGGCGACCTGCAGTCTGTGGCCGCTTCTCTTGTCATTCCCCTCTACAGACTAGAGGATTTCTGTTATTCCCTGTTTGGACTTGAATAAACTCTGTTTCTGTTAAGTCGCTTTTGGGTCCTCTATCACCTGCATGACAGAAGGAACCGACCAAGTAATGGACCCAGCGACTTCAGACGCTCGTTACACTGCCGTCGAGATCCAAGGAGCCATGCTCGGCAGACACGAGCAGGAATTGTCTGCTGCTCGCCATGCCGTGGAGAACCTGGCCGCTCAGGTTTCCGACCTCTCTGGACAGTTCCAGAGTCTACGTCTCGTGCCACCTGTTACTTCCTGGCCTGCCGAGCCTCCAGAACCTAGGGTTAATAACCCACCTTGCTACTCCGGGCAGCCCACTGAGTGCCGCTCCTTTCTCACGCAGTGTGAGATTGTGTTCTCTCTCCAACCCAACACATACTCTAGAGAGAGAGCTCGGGTTGCTTACGTCATTTCACTCCTTACTGGCCGGGCTCGAGAATGGGGCACAGCTATCTGGGAGGCAAGGGCTGATTGCTCTAACAAGTTCCAGAACTTTAAAGAGGAGATGATTCGGGTTTTTGACCGTTCAGTTTTTGGTAGGGAGGCTTCTAGGGCCCTGGCTTCCTTATGCCAAGGTGAACGGTCCATAACGGATTATTCTATTGAGTTTCGCACTCTTGCTGCCTCTAGTGAGTGGAACGAGCCGGCGCTGCTCGCTCGTTTTCTGGAGGGACTCCACGCAGTGGTTAAGGATGAGATTCTCTCCCGGGAGGTTCCTTCAGATGTGGACTCTTTGATTGCTCTCGCCATCCGCATAGAACGACGGGTAGATCTTCGTCACCGGGCTCGTGGAAGAGAGCTCGCATCAACGGTGTTTCCCTGCTCCGCATCGCAACCATCTCCCTCCTCTGGCTTTGAGACTGAGCCCATGCAGCTGGGAGGGATTCGCATCTCGACTAAGGAGAGGGAACGGAGGATCACCAACCGCCTGTGCCTCTATTGCGGAGTTGCTGGACATTTTGTTAATTCATGTCCAGTAAGAGGCCAGAGCCCATCAGTAAGCGGAGGGCTACTGGTGAGCGCTACTACTCTGGTCTCTTCATCTAGATCTTGTACTACTATGTCGGTCCATCTACGCTGGACCGGTTCGGTGCTACATGCAGTGCCTTGATTGACTCTGGGGCTGAGGGTTGTTTCATGGACGAAGCATGGGTTCGAAACATAACATTCCTTTCAGACCGTTAGACAAGCCTACGCCCATGTTTGCCTTAGATGGTAGTCATCTTCCCAGTATCAGATTTGAGACACTACCTTTAACCCTCACAGTATCTGGTAACCACAGTGAGACTATTTCTTTTTTGATTTTCCGTTCACCGTTTACACCTGTTGTTTTGGGTCATCCCTGGCTAGTATGTCATAATCCTTCTATTAATTGGTCTAGTAATTCTATCCTATCCTGGAACGTTTCTTGTCATGTGAAGTGTTTAATGTCTGCCATCCCTCCCGTTTCTTCTGTCCCTACTTCCCAGGAGGAACCTGGCGATTTGACAGGAGTGCCGGAGGAATATCATGATCTGCGCACGGTCTTCAGTCGGTCCCGAGCCAACTCCCTTCCTCCTCACCGGTCGTATGATTGTAGTATTGATCTCCTTCCGGGGACCACTCCTCCTCGAGGTAGACTATACTCTCTGTCGGCTCCCGAACGTAAGGCTCTCGAGGATTATTTGTCTGTGTCTCTTGACGCCGGTACCATAGTGCCTTCTTCTTCTCCGGCCGGGGCGGGGTTCTTTTTTGTTAAGAAGAAGGACGGTACTCTGCGCCCTGCGTGGATTATCGAGGGCTGAATGACATAACGGTTAAGAATCGTTATCCGCTTCCCCTTATGTCATCAGCCTTCGAGATTCTGCAGGGAGCCAGGTGCTTTACTAAGTTGGACCTTCGTAACGCTTACCATCTCGTGCGCATCAGAGAGGGGGACGAGTGGAAAACGGCGTTTAACACTCCGTTAGGGCATTTTGAGTACCGGGTTCTGCCGTTCGGTCTCGCCAATGCGCCAGCTGTTTTTCAGGCATTAGTTAATGATGTTCTGAGAGACATGCTGAACATTTTTGTTTTTGTCTATCTTGACGATATCCTGATTTTTTCTCCGTCACTCGAGATTCATGTTCAGCACGTTCGACGTGTTCTACAGCGCCTTTTAGAGAATTGTCTCTACGTAAAGGCTGAGAAGTGCTCTTTTCATGTCTCCTCCGTTACTTTTCTCGGTTCCGTTATTTCCGCTGAAGGCATTCAGATGGATTCCGCTAAGGTCCAAGCTGTCAGTGATTGGCCCGTTCCAAGGTCACGTGTCGAGTTGCAGCGCTTTTTAGGTTTCGCTAATTTCTATCGGCGTTTCATTCGTAATTTCGGTCAAGTTGCTGCCCCTCTCACAGCTCTTACTTCTGTCAAGACGTGTTTTAAGTGGTCCGGTTCCGCCCAGGAGCTTTTGATCTTCTAAAAGAACGTTTTACGTCCGCTCCTATCCTCGTTACTCCTGACGTCACTAGACAATTCATTGTCGAGGTTGACGCTTCAGAGGTAGGCGTGGGAGCCATTCTATCCCAGCGCTTCCAGTCTGACGATAAGGTTCATCCTTGCGCTTATTTTTCTCATCGCCTGTCGCCATCTGAGCGCAACTATGATGTGGGTAACCGTGAACTGCTCGCCATCCGCTTAGCCCTAGGCGAATGGCGACAGTGGTTGGAGGGGGCGACCGTTCCTTTGTCGTTTGGACAGACCATAAGAACCTTGAGTACATCCGTTCTGCCAAACGACTTAATGCCCGTCAAGCTCGTTGGGCGTTGTTTTTCGCTCGTTTCGAGTTTGTGATTTCTTACCGTCCGGGTAGCAAGAACACCAAGCCTGATGCCTTATCCCGTCTGTTTAGTTCTTCTGTGGCTTCTACTGATCTCGAGGGATTCTTCCTTATGGGCGTGTTGTCGGGTTGACAGTCTGGGGAATTGAAAGACAGGTTAAGCAAGCACTCACGCACACTGCGTCGCCGCGCGCTTGTCCTAGTAACCTCCTTTTCGTTCCTGTTTCCACTCGTCTGGCTGTTCTTCAGTGGGCTCACTCTGCCAAGTTAGCTGGTCATCCCGGTGTTCGAGGCACTCTTGCGTCTATTCGCCAGCGCTTTTGGTGGCCGACTCAGGAGCGTGACACGCGCCGTTTCGTGGCTGCGTGTTCAGACTGCGCGCAGAAGAAGTCTGGTAATTTTTTTTTCTGCTTCTGCTCCTGGTCTTGCTGGGTCTCAGTCTGTTCCCTGCCATCGCATCTCTCCTGTTCTTGTTCCTGCCCTTGCTGTGTCTCAGTCTGTCCCTAGTTCTCATTTTTTTTTTAGAGTAGTACCCTAGTTTCCCTTTTATCGTTTTTCGTTACGGTCCTGAGGAGAGGAGTTGGGTTCTTTCTCGGGACGTGCTGGACCGTTTGATCTATGATTTCCTCCGTTGCCGCCAGTGTTCCTCCTCGAGAGCGCCAGGAGGCGCTCGGTGAGTGGGGGGTACTGTCATGTTTTGTCTTATATCATCTTGTCATTTTGCTTTTCCTTCTGTTCGTTTCCCCCTGCTGGTCTTATTAGGTTCGTTCCCTTTTCTATCCCTCTCTCTCCCCTCCCTCTCTCTCCTCTCTATCGTTCCGTTCCTGCTCCCAGCTGTTCCTATTCCCCTAATCATCATTTAGTCTTCCCACACCTGTTCCCGATCCTTTCCCCTGATTAGAGTCCCTATTTATTCCTTTGTGTTCCGTTCCTGTCCCGTCGGTTCCTTGTTTTGTATTCACCATGCTGTGATTGTGTTTCGCCCCTGT
>NW_025750982.1:0-16933 GCF_021184085.1 Oncorhynchus gorbuscha | reverse complement strand
GCTACCTGCCACCTCTACACTCTAACCACTAGGCTACCTGCCGTCCCTCCACTCTAACCACTAGACTACCTGCCTCCTCTACACTCTAACCACTAGGCTACCCTGCCTCCTCTACACTCTAACCACTAGGCTACCCTGCCACTCTAACCACTAGGCTACCTGCCTCCTCTACACTCTAACCACTAGGCTACCCTGCCACCTCTACACTAACCACTAGGCTACCCCTGCCACCTCTACACTCTAACCACTAGGCTACCCTGCCGCCTCTACACTCTAACCACTAGGCTACCCTGCCACCTCTACACTCTAACCACTAGGCTACCCTGCCGCCTCTACACTCTAACCACTAGGCTACCTGCCTCCTCTACACTCTAACCACTAGGCTACCCTGCCACCTCTACACTCTAACCACTAGGCTACCCTGCCTCCTCTACACTCTAACCACTAGGCTACCCTGCCACCTCTACACTCTCAACCACTAGGCTACCCTGCCACCTCTACACTCTAACCACTAGGCTACCCTGCCACCTCTACACTCTAACCACTAGGCTACCCTGCCACCTCTACACTCTAACCACTAGGCTACCTGCCTCCTCTACACTCTAACCACTAGGCTACCCTGCCACCTCTACACTCTAACCACTAGGCTTTCCTGCCTCCTCTACACTCTAACCACTAGGCTACCCTGCCTCCTCTACACTCTAACCACTAGGCTACCCTGCCACCTCTACACTCTAACCACTAGGCTACCCTGCCTCCTCTACACTCTAACCACTAGGCTACCTGCCTCCTCTACACTCTAACCACTAGGCTACCCTGCCACCTCTACACTCTAACCACAAGTAGTATTCTATACTGTTACGTTGAGGGCCAGTCATGGTGAACGTCCATTTTATTAAGTATCCAATATGTATTTTGTGTTTTGTTTATCCACAGGCCAAGTTTGAGTTTCATCATGGAGACTACGAGAAGCAGTTGTTGCATGCTGTCGGCCGGAGGGACAAGGCTGGAATGGTTATGAACAACCCAACTCAGTCGGTCTTCCTCTTTATGGACCGACAGCACTTACAGGTCAGTCTGTTCACACCGCTGAGCTTACCGCCCGGGGGCTCTATAGACCACCCGGGGGCTCTGGTCAGACGTGGTGACCTATGTAGGGTGGGGTGGGGGGGTTAACATCTCTCTTGCTTTAGCTCCAGACAGCTGTTGATCCATCTGGGCCTGCGTTCCAGGTGGGACACTACTTTAGAACAGGGTCCATTGCACTCTGGTCAAAGTTAGTGCACTATGTAGGGAATAGGGTGCCATCTGGGAGGCAGACTTAAAGTAGCGGAGAGACACCTCGTTTTAACACAAGTACGCATGTCTGTGCAGGAACACAATGACACTCGGCCTAGTGCAGGAACACAATGACACCCGGCCTAGTGCAGGAACACAATGACACCCAGCCTAGTGCAGGAACACAATGACACCCAGCCTAGTACAGGAACACAATGACACCCAGCCTAGTGCAGGAACACAATGACACCCAGCCTAGTACAGGAACACAATGACACCCAGCCTAGTGCAGGAACACAATGACACCCAGCCTAGTGCAGGAACACAATGACACTCAGCCTAGTGCAGGAACACAATGACACTCAGCCTAGTGCAGGAACACAATGACACTCAGCCTAGTGCAGGAACACAATGACACTCAGCCTAGTGCAGGAACACAATGACACTCAGCCTAGTGCAGGAACACAATGACACTCAGCCTAGTGCAGGAACACAATGACACTCAGCCTAGTGCAGGAACACAATGACACCCAGCCTAGTGCAGGAACACAATGACACCCAGCCTAGTGCAGGAACACAATGACACCCAGCCTAGTGCAGGAACACAATGACACCCAGCCTAGTGCAGGAACACAATGACACCCAGCCTAGTGCAGGAACACAATGACACCCAGCCTAGTGCAGGAACACAATGACACCCAGCCTAGTGCAGGAACACAATGACACAATGACACTCTGCCTAGTGCAGGAACACGTTGCCACCCAGCCTAGTGCAGGAACACGTTGCCACCCAGCCTAGTGCAGGAACACGTTGACACCCAGCCTAGTGCAGGAACACAATGACACCCAGCCTAGTGCAGGAACACAATGACACCCAGCCTAGTGCAGGAACACAATGACACCCAGCCTAGTGCAGGAACACAATGACACCCAGCCTAGTGCAGGAACACAATGACACCCAGCCTAGTGCAGGAACACAATGACACCCAGCCTAGTGCAGGAACACAATGACACCCAGCCTAGTGCAGGAACACAATGACACCCAGCCTAGTGCAGGAACACAATGACACCCAGCCTAGTGCAGGAACACAATGACACCCAGCCTAGTGCAGGAACACAATGACACCCAGCCTAGTGCAGGAACACAATGACACTCAGCCTAGTGCAGGAACACAATGACACCCAGCCTAGTGCAGGAACACAATGACACCCGGCCTAGTGCAGGAACACAATGACACTCGGCCTAGTGCAGGAACACAATGACACTCGGCCTAGTGCAGGAACACAATGACACTCGGCCTAGTGCAGGAACACAATGACACTCGGCCTAGTGCAGGAACACAATGACACTCGGCCTAGTGCAGGAACACAATGACACTCGGCCTAGTGCAGGAACACAATGACACTCGGCCTAGTGCAGGAACACAATGACACTCGGCCTAGTGCAGGAACACAATGACACTCGGCCTAGTGCAGGAACACAATGACACTCGGCCTAGTGCAGGAACACAATGACACTCGGCCTAGTGCAGGAACACAATGACACCCGGCCTAGTGCAGGAACACAATGACACTCGGCCTAGTGCAGGAACACAATGACACCCAGCCTAGTGCAGGAACACAATGACATGTTGCCACTCAGCCTAGTGCAGGAACACAATGACATGTTGCCACTCAGCCTAGTGCAGGAACACAATGACACCCAGCCTAGTGCAGGAACACAATGACACCCAGCCTAGTGCAGGAACACAATGACACCCAGCCTAGTGCAGGAACACAATGACACCCAGCCTAGTGCAGGAACACAATGACACCCAGCCTAGTGCAGGAACACAATGACACCCAGCCTAGTGCAGGAACACAATGACACCCAGCCTAGTGCAGGAACACAATGACACCCAGCCTAGTGCAGGAACACAATGACACTCAGCCTAGTGCAGGAACACAATGACATGTTGCCTCTCGGCCTAGTGCAGGAACACAATGACACCCAGCCTAGTGCAGGAACACAATGACACCCAGCCTAGTGCAGGAACACAATGACACTCAGCCTAGTGCAGGAACACAATGACACTCGGCCTAGTGCAGGAACACAATGACACTCGGCCTAGTGCAGGAACACAATGACACTCGGCCTAGTGCAGGAACACAATGACACTCGGCCTAGTGCAGGAACACAATGACACTCGGCCTAGTGCAGGAACACAATGACACTCGGCCTAGTGCAGGAACACAATGACATGTTGCCACTCAGCCTAGTGCAGGAACACAATGACATGTTGCCACTCAGCCTAGTGCAGGAACACAATGACACCCAGCCTAGTGCAGGAACACAATGACACCCAGCCTAGTGCAGGAACACAATGACACCCAGCCTAGTGCAGGAACACAATGACACCCAGCCTAGTGCAGGAACACAATGACACCCGGCCTAGTGCAGGAACACAATGACACCCGGCCTAGTGCAGGAACACAATGACACTCGGCCTAGTGCAGGAACACAATGACACTCGGCCTAGTGCAGGAACACAATGACACTCGGCCTAGTGCAGGAACACAATGACACTCGGCCTAGTGCAGGAACACAATGACACCCGGCCTAGTGCAGGAACACAATGACACCCAGCCTAGTGCAGGAACACAATGACACCCGGCCTAGTGCAGGAACACAATGACACCCAGCCTCTTGCAGGAACACAATGACACTCGGCCTCTTGCAGGAACACAATGACGCTCGGCCTAGTGCAGGAACACAATGACACTCGGCCTAGTGCAGGAACACAATGACATGTTGCCACTCAGCCTAGTGCAGGAACACAATGACATGTTGCCACTCAGCCTAGTGCAGGAACACAATGACATGTTGCCACTCAGCCTAGTGCAGGAACACAATGACACCCAGCCTAGTGCAGGAACACAATGACACTCGGCCTAGTGCAGGAACACAATGACACTCGGCCTAGTGCAGGAACACAATGACACTCGGCCTAGTGCAGGAACACAATGACACTCGGCCTAGTGCAGGAACACAATGACACCCGGCCTAGTGCAGGAACACAATGACACCCAGCCTAGTGCAGGAACACAATGACACCCGGCCTAGTGCAGGAACACAATGACACCCAGCCTCTTGCAGGAACACAATGACACTCAGCCTAGTGCAGGAACACAATGACACTCAGCCTAGTGCAGGAACACAATGACACTCGGCCTAGTGCAGGAACACAATGGTTTTGGGGAAGCTAAGAGCCTATTGAAATGATTTGAATTAGGCAATCATTCAGACAATGTTGCCAAACCAAACCTTGCACCAGGCCTGTTGATTGTGCCTAACATTCCTTCTCCCCTCAATGATAACCTGTCACCACTGCACCAGTCACAATGGTTTTGGGAAAGACCTCTAATTGGAGCTCTCACGCAGGTGTTAGAGGAGCTCTCACGCAGGTGTTAGAGGATCACTCACGCAGGTGTTAGAGGATCACTCACGCAGGTGTTAGAGGATCACTCACGCAGGTGTTAGAGGATCACTCACGCAGGTGTTAGAGGATCACTCACGCAGGTGTTAGAGGATCACTCACGCAGGTGTTAGAGGATCACTCACGCAGGTGTTAGAGGATCACTCACGCAGGTGTTAGAGGATCACTCACGCAGGTGTTAGAGGATCACTCACGCAGGTGTTAGAGGATCACTCACGCAGGTGTTAGAGGATCACTCACGCAGGTGTTAGAGGATCACTCACGCAGGTGTTAGAGGATCACTCACGCAGGTGTTAGAGGATCACTCACGCAGGTGTTAGAGGATCACTCACGCAGGTGTTAGAGGATCACTCACGCAGGTGTTAGAGGATCACTCACGCAGGTGTTAGAGGATCACTCACGCAGGTGTTAGAGGATCACTCACGCAGGTGTTAGAGGATCACTCACGCAGGTGTTAGAGGATCACTCACGCAGGTGTTAGAGGATCACTCACGCAGGTGTTAGAGGATCACTCACGCAGGTGTTAGAGCAGACATGGGCAAACTACGGCCCGCGGGCCACATACGGCCCGTTAGGCTTTTTAACCCGGCCCGCCGAACTTGTCCAAATTATAGTAAAAACCTCCTTTTTTCCCCTTTCCCTGCAATGCCCACGTTTCCCCAATAGATGGCGCACTCAAAACACATTGACCGTTGTTGGAGTGGCGCGTATTTCTCTTTATTTCACTTTAATTTTCACTTCGTTTCACATTTACGCACAGCAGCGGTACAGTAGCTTAATTAACACGCCGCACATCGCTCTTAATTTAAATTTAAATTTTCAGCTGCAGGTAGGATATTTAATACAGCCTATGTCTGTGTGCTTGGCAACGATACACGTGTACTGTTTGCGCGTGAAGGCGAGGGCGTCCGTGGCGAGTTTGTAGAGCGCGCGGTCAGGACAATCCATCCATGATTTTGCGGAGTTTAACACAAGTAGATATTATTGAGCTTGAGTATTTCGTTGTGTAATATGTTTTGAATGTTGAAAGTGATTCCATTTTTCAATAAATGTTGATTTCTTTAACTTTGCACCTTCGATTGAAACTTATTAAAAACAGACGCAATCTTGATAAATAACAGTGCGTATGTTATTTTAATCTATTTACATTTCCTCCTCCCAGTATCTGCGAAATAGTATGTAAATGCCATATCTTGCATATTCCTTGAGACAAATTTATTAACTGATAAGGGCTATTTTTACATTTGAAAGACAGTTAATAAATTGGGTTGTAGTGTTCTTACTGTGCTATGAGGTTTGCACACACTACATTTAATGCTTTAGTATATCCGGCCCAAACACTCCCTCCAAATGCTCCTGGCCCGGCCCCTCTGTCAAATTTTAGAACCCATTGTGGCCCGCGAGTCAAAAAGTTTGCCCACCTCTGTGTTAGAGGATCATTCAGACAAAGGTCCTCTGTCATGGGACAATGTCTAACCCAAAGAAATAGAATATATTAGTGAAATGACTATTATTAATAGATTCTATGGTCTCCCCCGTTGTCCCCCCTCTTCTCCCCGTTGTCCCCTCTCTTCTCCCCCTCTTCTACCCTGTTGTCCCCCTCTTCTCCCCCATTGTCCCCCCTCTTCTCCCCTGTTGTCCCCCCTCTTCTACCCTGTTGTCCCCCTCTTCTCCCCCATTGTCCCCCTCTTCTCCCCTGTTGTCAACCATGTTTTCTCTTGTCATCCCTTCTTTCTCCCCTGTCAGACTCCTAAAACCAAGGCCACAGTTTTTAAGTTGTGCAGCCTTTGCCTGTACCTGCCCCAGGACCAGCTAACGTGCTGGGGCGTTGGAGACATCGAAGACCATCTCCTCCCGTACATGCCCGACTAGGCCCAGCCGGCCTCCATGGCTTCCACCCACAACACAAGGAAGACTTAACCCCTAAGCCACTGAAGCAAGTTGATCTCATCCACCACACATCCTTCCTTCCATTGAATAGAACTGCTGCTTGGGTCTCTTGTTTGTTAGTTTCCATCGTCCTGAAGCTAATTTAAAAAATAAATAAAAATCTGTATTTGTTTTTCCTTACCTACCAAGCTTCCTCCTCCTAGCAGTTTTGGATTGGTTCTACCTTTTATCCGCCCTCCCTCCCTCCACCATCCATCTTGTTTTTTGTTTATTTTGAACCTGCACGAACATTGATTTTGAGCGGTTGGTTATCCCCCCCATGGAGCTGCACTGTCAACGACAGAGAGCTGAAGGAACTCCTTATGTTGCTACCAAGCAGGAACTAAAGCCACACAGGTTGTTTTATGTTCACAGGGGTCCTCTGTCTCTGCTGGACACAATGTAAACCATGTCATAACAGATTGGAAAAGCCTCTATCATTTCAAAAGCTTGGGTTAGAGGAAAACATACCTGGGGAGGAAGAGAGGGGGGGGTGTTCTAGGAGGACTGGCTACCATCTATGATGGGTCAGCCTAGGTAAAAGCTGGGGTTAGAGGAAAACATACCTGGGGAGGAAGGGGGGGGGGTGTTCTAGGAGGACTGGCTACCATCTATGACGGGTCAGCCTAGGTAAAAGCTTGGGTTAGAGGAAAACATACTGGGGAGGAAGAGGGGGGTGGGTTCTAGAAGGACTGGCTACCATCTATGACGGGTCAGCCTAGGTGGCGTTAAAACGTCCCCTGTAAAGCAAAGATAAAAGGTGAAGGAGTGTTTGTCAAATCATTTGGTGTAGGTAATTACATCTTTTTTTCTTTTTCTTTTTAAGCCACCCTTGTTTAATGTTGGCTGGTTATTTTCTTTCTGGGTTCATTTCCTTTTCCTGTGAAATATGCCAGGAACACCATTGGTCTGATCTGGAGTTGGGAACTGATGGGAGGAAGTTGTCAGACAGACGGTGAATCGCATGGTGTTTTATTGTGTTGAAGGTTGTTACCACGCAAAGCCATTCAAGCTACTGAAATGTGATGTTTGTTTCTGGGTGGGGGTTGTTTGCAGAATGAATGTACCAAACAACGGAACAGGTTGTTGAGTCGAAATTAAATGGGACCGTTACATGTTTGTTCCTTTAATTCGATAGTATCCGAAAGGGGACTAATTGTTGCAGTGCTTATAAAATGTAAAATGGGGGGTGGTTTTTGTTTTGTTGTTGCTTGCTTTGCTGGGGGAAAATAAGGCACAAATCAGTCAGTACATTTAATTGAGGGTTTTCTTTGTTGATTCAATATGTTCGATTGAAAGGTTATTTGAGTTATTCTTTTTTTTAATTTTTTTTTTTTTTAATGCATCTAGAAATCAACTTGGCTGAACAAATCTCAATACAATGTAACATTTGACAGTATTTCCTGGTGTGTTTTATTTGTGTGTAAACACAGTGTATATATTTACAGCAGAATGACATGCAGAAAAATAATTATTATTTAGCAAGTCTGTTGTGGGGTTAAAGAACAATTTACTGACACAGTTTCACAATAGTGACGTTTCTTCACCCCACAGACTGGACAGCATCACAGCAGCAGTATGATCATTCACAATTTGCTGAGGGGGGGGGGGGGGGGGGTAAAGATCTATGATCCCCCCCCCCCCAATATTAACCATTAGTAGGGGGGGGGGCTAAACTGAACCAAGACCAGTGTCCAGGGGCAACATCACCCTGGACCGAGCAGCTGATCTAGCTCCCAAGGTGCTTTGTGTGTCTTCCTTGTGCGATGAGTTTCCCAGAGGCTTTGCTAGTGAGGTCGACAGTAGCGAATGCCAGGGTCCGTCCTTGCTTCAACACTGTGGCTGTGATCAGCACGTCCTCGCCCATCTTGGCAGCATTCATATACCTGTCGGGAAACAGTTGTTCCATTCATTGGCTGTGTCCTAAACAGAACCCCTTTGTGCACTTTAGACCAGAGCCCTAGGTTGTGTCCTAAACAACCCTTTGTGCACTTTAGACCAGAGCCCTAGGGTGCTATCTTCAGACAGAGATTTTCCTTTTCAGTGTTTTGACAACAGGTAACTCTACTCCTTCACCTATTACAGTGTGTGACTTGTAGAGGCCTAGAGAGTTCGGGCTCAGCCCAAGACTAGACGACCAAAACAGCTCTACATGGAATAGAGCACATGCATTCTGTTTATTCTACAAGTATATTATCAAGCCTGGGTACCAGACTTTGTGCCATCATACCAAACCGCACAAATAGATCTGAGACCAGGCTACATTCCCCATGTATCACCCAGCCACTGTAATTTAAGTATAAAACTCACGTGATGTTCATGTCCACGCTGACACCGGGTGCTCCCCGTTCCGTGTACATGATGGCAGTGGTGGAGATGACGTCGACCAGCGTTGCTGTCAGACCCCCGTGAAGGGTGCCCCCTCGGTTTGTGTGCTCCTCTTCCACTTTAAACTCACACACCACTTTCCCTGGGCTGGCTGTTACAATGTCCACCTGGGGAAACGGACAACCAGTCATTAATTATCCCTTGGATCAATTAAAGAAGAGGGCACTGTAAATATGTCCAAGAGTTGCAAGACTAAGGGGTAAATCTCAAATGTATTTCCTTGTGTCTTCCACTTTCCGCCTCAAATATTCTGCTCCGATGTGCATCGAGAAGGACACGAGGGAGGACGTGAGAAATCGAGAAAATACTATTGAGATTCACTCAAGGTAACGAGATAAAATGTAAGGGGTGTCGTGAAAACACTTGTTTTCCCACATACACAACAAGCCTGTCAAGGTAGGTGAATGGGTGGAGTTGGGAAGCAACCTCCGGTGCTTACAGTACACGTCTCTTGTACAGTAACTCGTAAAATGTGACATACCTTACTTAAAACTCGATCAAACCCCGGACTGTCCACCATCGCCCGCATAATTGTTTTTAACGAGTTTAAAGACAGAGAAACCATGTTTTAATGCTGACTGTTCAATGTCAACTTGATAAATGTAGATTTCCTCCAAACAGGAAACTGTTCCGACAGCTAAATCTTCCGGATATCATATAGTTAAACAAGGTTCCGCTTTGATTTAATATTTATTGGGCATGATTATGCATTTATTTACTCGCATATGAAAGTGTCATATATATTGAAGGAGTTCGTGTTCATATTCTACATATTTACATTTTCTACATATTAACTGGCCAGATCTTTGCGTGAACCCGGACTATTTAGACTCTCACACAGCTCTTAAGTGGTGTCAGAGCTTCAACAACAACACTCATCTAAAATACCTTTTTGCGTCGCTTCTAACAAGATCTAAGCATCGCTATGAAATAGAGAAACAATGAGTAATATTTCCAAGTCCATGTCGACTTCAGAAGAAACGAGGACTTCTCTGTGATGAGTTCCTGTCCGTTACAGGATTCTTTAGTTCCGTGGCTCAACACTTAACGTTGCCGTGCTGAAAATGACAGGGAACTGGAGGTCTAACTAGCTCATATCAGTCCAATTGTTATTAGTGGCCCCTTTCCTTTGTACGAAACTGTTCGTATACTATCCAGTGTGTTGCCAATAGTATTTGTTTTTAATTTTGACCCCACAGTCTTGTTTGTGGTTAGTTATTTATGAGAGTTCACTCCAGTAATGTTTGTCTGACGTTTTCAGGCCTCAGAACTGTTTTATTTTGTCAATCATGTATAGATTCAGCTATCGATGAATAGCAAAATGAACACCATCAAATCGGAGGCATAAAACATCAACTAAACATGATCCCTTTTGAGGTCTGAAAACAACTGACCAAACAAGAACCGTCCTTTTATCTTAACTAAAATAAGGAAAGTCCTCTCACTGTCAACTGTGTTTATTTTCAGTGAACTTAACATGTGTAAATATTTGTATGAACATAACAAGATTCAACAACTGAGACAAACTGAACAAGTTCCACAGACGTGACAAACAGAAATTGAATAATGTGTAATTGAACAAAGGGGCGGTCAAAATCAAAAGTGACAGTCAGTATCTGGTGTGGCCACCAGCTGCATTAAGTACTGCAGTGCATCTCTTCCTCATGGACTGCACCAGATTTGGCAGTTCTTGCAGTGAGATGTTACCCCACTCTTCCACCAAGGCACCTGCAAGTTCCCGGACATTTCTGGGGGGAATGACCCTAGCCCTCACCCTCCGATCCGACAGGTCCCAGACGTGCTTAATGGGATTCAAATCCGGGCACTTCGCTGGCCATGGCAGAACACTGACATTCCTGTCTTGCAGGAAATCATGCACAGAGTGAGCAGTATGGCTGGTGGCATTGTCATGCTGGAGGGTCATGTCAGGATGAACCTGCAGGAAGGGTAACACATAAGGGAGGAGGATGTCTTCCTGTAAAGCACAGAGTTGAGATTGCCTGCAATGACAACAAGCTCAGTCTGATGATGCTGTGAAACACCTCCCCAGAACATGAATGACCCTCCACCTCCAAATCCATCCCGCTCCAGAGCACAGGACTCGGTGTAACGATCATTCCTTTGACGTTAAACGCGAATCCGACCATCACCTCTGGTGAGACAAAACCGTGACTCGTCACTTTATTCTAGTCCTGTCTGGTCCAGCGATGGAGGGTTTGTGCCCATGTAACAGTATAACTTTAGACCGTCCCCTCGCCCATACCCGGGCTCGAACCAGGAACCCTCTGCACAACAGACAACATTCACCCATGAAGCATCGTTACCCATCGCTCCACAAAAGCCGCGGCCTTTGCAGAGCAAGGGGAACCACTATTTCAAGGTCTCAGAGTAAGTGATGTCACCGATTGAAACGCTATTTAGCGCGCACCACCGCTAACTAGCTAGCCATTTCACATCCGTTACACCCATAGGCAACGTTGTTGCCGGTGATGTCTGGTGAGGACCTGCCTTACAACAGGCCTACAACCCCTCAGTCCAGCCTCTCTCAGCCTATTGAGGACCTGCCTTACAACAGGCCTACAACCCCTCAGTCCAGCCTCTCTCAGCCTATTGCGGACAGTCTAAGCGCTGATGGAAGGGTTGTGCGTTCCTGGTGTAACTGGCAGTTATTGTCATCCTGTACCGATCCTGTGCAGGTGTGATGTTCGGATGTACCGATCCTGTGCAGGTGTGATGTTCGGATGTACCGATCCTGTGCAGGTGTTGTTTCACATGGTCTGCCACTGCGAGGACAATCAGCTGTCCATCCTGTCTCCCTGTTGCGCTGTCTTAGGCGTCACACAGTACAGACATTGCAATTTATTGCCCTGGCCACATCTGCAGTCCTCATGCCTCCTTGCAGTATGCCTAAGGTACGTTCATGCAGATGAGCAGGGACCCTCGGCATCTTTCTTTTGGTGTTTTTCAGAGTCAGTAGAAAGGCCTCTTTAGTGTCCTAATTTTTATAACTGTGACCTTAATTGCCTACCGTCTGTAAGCTGTTAGTGTCTTAACGACCGTTCCACAGGTGCATGTTCATTCATTGTTTATGGTTCATTGAACAAGCATTGGGAAACAGTGTTTAAACCCTTTACAACAAGCATGGGGAAACAGTGTTCAAACCCTTTACAAGGAAGATCTGTGAAGTTATTTGGATACTTACAATTTATCTTTGAAAGACTGGGTCCTGAAAAAGGGACATTTCTTATTTTTCTGAATTTATATGTTAATACACCTATATGTTAATATATCTGTTAATACACCTATATGTTAATATATCTGTTAATACACCTATATGTTAATATATCTGTTAATACACCTATATGTTAATACACCTATATGTTAATACACCTATATGTTAATACACCTATATGTTAATAGATCTGTTAATACACCTATATGTTAATATATCTGTTAATACACCTATATGTTAATATATATATTAATACACCTATATGTTAATAGATCTGTTAATACACCTATATGTTAATACACCTATATGTTAATACACCTATATGTTAATACACCTATATGTTAATACACCTATATGTTAATACACCTATATGTTAATACACCTATATATTAATACACCTATATGTTAATAGATCTGTTAATACACCTATATGTTAATACACCTATATGTTAATACACCTATATGTTAATACACCTATATGTTAATACACCTATATGTTAATATATATATTAATACACCTATATGTTAATAGATCTGTTAATACACCTATATGTTAATACACCTATATGTTAATATATATATTAATACACCTATATGTTAATAGATCTGTTAATACACCTATATATTAATACACCTATATGTTAATAGATCTGTTAATACACCTATATGTTAATACACCTATATGTTAATACACCTATATGTTAATATATATATTAATACACCTATATGTTAATACACCTATATGTTAATACACCTATATGTTAATATATCTGTTAATACACCTATATGTTAATACACCTATATGTTAATATATCTGTTAATACACCTATATGTTAATATATATATTAATACACCTATATGTTAATAGATCTGTTAATACACCTATATGTTAATACACCTATATGTTAATATATCTGTTAATACACCTATATGTTAATACACCTATATGTTAATATATCTGTTAATACACCTATATGTTAATACACCTATATGTTAATATATCTGTTAATACACCTATATGTTAATATATATATTAATACACCTATATGTTAATATATCTGTTAATACACCTATATGTTAATATATATATTAATACACCTATATGTTAATAGATCTGTTAATACACCTATATGTTAATACACCTATATGTTAATATATATATTAATACACCTATATGTTAATAGATCTGTTAATACACCTATATGTTAATATATCTGTTAATACACCTATATGTTAATATATATATTAATACACCTATATGTTAATAGATCTGTTAATACACCTATATGTTAATACACCTATATGTTAATAGATCTGTTAATACACCTACATGTCATATCTATGTTTATACATCTGTTATATCTGTGTTATATCCATATGTTATTCGATATATCTATATATATCTATATATATAAAATAATGTGTATATATATATATACACATACATACACAGGTTATATATATATATATTATAACCTGCATACATACATAGATATACAGTTGAAGTCAGAAGTTTACATACACCTTTGCCAAATACATTTAAACTCAGTTTTTCACAATTCCTGACATTTAATCCAAGTAACAATTCCCTGTCTTCGGTCAGTTAGGATCACCACTTTATTTTAAGAATGTGAAATGTCAGAATAATAGTAGAGAGAATGATTCATTTCAGCTTTAATTTCTTTCATCACATTCCCAGTGGGTCAGAAGTTTACATACACTCAAATAGTATTTGGTAGCAGTGCCTTTAAATTGTTTAACATGGGTCAAACGTTGCAGGTAGCTTCCCACAATAAATTGGGTGAATTTTGGCCCATTCCTCCTGACAGAGCTGGTGTAACGGAGTCAGGTTTGTAGGCCTCCTTGCTCACACACATTTTTCAGTTCTGACCACAAATGTTCTATAGGATTGAGGTCAGGGCTTTGTGATGGCCACTCCAATACATTGACTTTGTTGTCCTTGAGCCATTTTGACACAACTTTGGAAGTATGCTTGGGGTCATTGTCCATTTGGAAGACCCATTTGCGACCAAGCTTTAACTTCCTGACTGATGTCTTGAGATGTTGCTTCAATACATCCACATAATTTCCCTCCCTCATGATGCCATCTATTTTGTGAAGTGCACCATTCCCTCCTGCAGCAAAGCACCCCACAGCATGATGCTGCCACCACCGTTGCTTCACGGTTGGGATGGTGAGTTCTCTCTGGCTTGCAAGTCTCCCTCTCCCCCAAACATAATGATGGTCATTATGGCCAAACAGTTCTATTTTTTGCCTCATCAGACCAGAGGACATTTCTCCAAAAAGTATGATCTTGTCCCCATGTGCAGTTGCAACCTGTAGTCTGGCTTTTTACGGCGGTTTGAGCAGTGGTTTCTTCCTTGCTGGAGCGGCCGATATAGGACTTGTTTTACTGTGGATATGTTAACACATGTTTCCCATGCCAATAAAGCCTTCTTGAATTGAATTATAGATACTTTTGTACCGGTTTCCTCCAGCATCTTCGGTCCTTTGCTGTTCTGGGGATTGATTTGCACTTTCACACCAAAGTACGTTCATCTCTAGGAGACAGAACCTGCCTCCTTCCTGAGCGGTATAGTGGCTGGCGTGGTCCCATGGTGTTTATACTTGCGTACTATTGTTTGTACAGATGAACGTGGCACCTTCAGGCATTTAGAAATTGCTCCTAAGGATGAACCAGACTTGTGAAGGTCTACAATTGTTTTTCTGAGGTCTTAGCTGATATCTATTGATTTTCCCATGTTGTCAAGAAAAGAGGCACTGAGTTTGAAGGTAGGCCTTGAAATACATCCACAGGTACACTTCCATTTGAATCAAATGATGTCAATTAGCCTATCAGAAGCTTCTAAAGCCATGACATCATTGTTCGAATATTCCTAAGCTGTTTTAAAGGCACAAATAACTTAGTGAATGCGCATTTCTGACCCACTGGAATTGTGATACAGTGAAATAATCTGTCTGTAAACAATTGTTGGAAAAATAACTTGTGTCATGCACAAAGTAGATGTGTCCTAACTGACTTGCCAAAACTGCTTGCTTGTTATCAAGACATTTGTGGAGTGGTTGAAAAACTAGTTTCATCAGCTGTCCGGTGGTTGGTCTCTGTGACGATCCCACAGGTGTAGAAGCCGGATGTGGAGGTCCTGGGCTTGCATGGTTACACGTGGTCTGAGGTTGTGAGGCCGGTTGGACATACTGCCAAATTCTCAAAAAATTGTTGGAAGCTGCTTCTGGTAGAGAAATTAACACTGAGTTGTCTGGCAACAGCTCTGGAGGATATTCCTGCAGTCAGCATGCCAATTGCACGCTCCTCAAAACTACAGACATCTGTGGCATTGTGTTGTGTGACAAAACTACACATTTTAAAAATAGAGAATTTACTGTGTGTGTGTGCGTGTGGCACTGTGTGTGTGTGCGTGTGGCACTGTGTGTGTGTGGCACTGTGTGTGTGTGTGGCACTGTGTGTGTGGCACTGTGTGTGTGTGTGGCACTGTGTGTGTGTGTGTGGCACTGTGTGTGTGGTGTGTGGCACTGTGTGTGTGTGTGTGGCACTGTGTGTGTGTGGCACTGTGTGTGTGGTGTGGCACTGTGTGTGTGTGTGTTTCAGGTGTCACCTTCCGGAGACACCTGAAACCCCACCTCTTTAAGGAATACCTAGGATAGGATAAGTAATCCCTCTCACCCCTCCTAAGTTTTAGATGCACTATTGTAAAGTGACTGTTCCACTGGATGTCATAAGGTGAATGCACCAATTTGTAAGTCGCTCTGGATAAGAGCCGTCTGCTAAAATGACTTAAATGTAATGTAAATGTAATTATTGTCCCCAGCACAAGGTGCACCTGTGTATTGATCATGCTGTTTAATTAGCTTCTTGATATGCCACACCTGTCAGGTGGATGGATTATTTTGGCAAAGGAGAAATGCTCACTAAACAGGGATGTAAACAAATTTGTGCAGAAAATGTTAGAGAGAAAAAAAGCATTTTGTGCAAATGGAACATTTCTGGGATCGTTTATTTCAGCTCATTAAACATACATTTTTTTGTTCAGTATAAAATGGAAGTGATCATCAGCAGACCCTTCCATGCTCAATTTACCTCAACGATCAGGTGGTGGCGGCCAGCAGTCCCTGTTGATCGTTTGATATATCTCCGTCTCTGTGACTAGGGTATCCATTTGGGACTCAACCCTCGATTCCTATTTAGCTCTGTAGTCCACTACACTGAGACCAGGAGACTTCTTTGTTGGTCTAAGTCTGTGTGTGTAGAGAGATGCTGTGAAGGGCTTGGATGGACTGAGGTTGTCATTGGGGACTGAATCTCCTCATACATACACTGCATCCAAAATTGCACCCTTTTCCCTATGTGGTGCAATACTTTTGACTATTGCCCTATGGGCCCTGTTGAAAAGTAGTACACTATATATAGGAAAGAGAGTGTACATTGTATATATATATATATATATATATATAATATGACATTTGTAATGTCTTTACTGTTTTTAAACTTCTGTATGTGTAATGTTTACTGTTAATTTTTGTTGTTTTTCACTTTATATATTCACTTTGTATGTTGTCTACCTCACTTGCTTTGGCAATGTTAACACATGTT
>NW_025750981.1:0-16934 GCF_021184085.1 Oncorhynchus gorbuscha | reverse complement strand
ACCTCTCCTCTCTAATCACTTCCCCAGAGAGTCTATACCTCTCCCTCTCTAATCACTTACCCAGAGAGTCTCTACCTCTCCCTCTCAAATCACTTACCCAGAGAGTCTCTACCTCTACCTCTCTAATCACTTCCCCAGAGAGCCTCTACCTCTCCCTCTCTAATCACTTCCCCAGAGAGTCTCTACCTCTCCCTCTCTAATCACTTACCCAGAGAGTCTCTACCTCTACCTCTCTAATCACTTCCCCAGAGAGTCTCTACCTCTCCCTCTCTAATCACTTCCCCAGAGAGTCTATACCTCTACCTCTCTAATCACTTACCCAGAGTCTCTACCTCTCCCTCTCTAATCACTTCCACAGAGAGTCTCTACCTCTCCCTCTCTAATCACTTCCCCAGAGAGTCTCTACCTCTCCCTCTCAAATCACTTACCCAGAGAGTCTCTACCTCTCCCTCTCGAATCACTTACCCAGAGAGTCTCTACCTCTCCCTCTCAAATCACTTACCCAGAGAGTCTCTACCTCTCCTCTCTAATCACTTACCCAGAGAGTCTCTACCTCTACCTCTCTAATCACTTCCCCAGAGAGTCTCTACCTCTCCTCTCTAATCACTTACCCAGAGTTCCTACCTCTCCCTCTCTAATCACTCTCCCTCAGAGAGTCCCTACCTCTCCTCTCTAATCACTTACCCAGAGTTCCTACCTCTCCCTCTCTAATCACTTACCCAGAGTCTCTACCTCTCCCTCTCTAATAACTTACCCAGAGTTCCTACCTCTCCCTCTCTAATCACTTCCCCAGAGAGTCTCTACCTCTCCTCTCTAATCACTTACCCAGAGTTCCTACCTCTCCCTCTCTAATCACTTACCCAGAGAGTCTCTACCTCTCCCTCTCTAATCACTTACCCAGAGAGTCTCTACATCTCTAATCACTTACCCAGAGAGTCCCTACCTCTCCCTCTCTAATCACTTACCCAGAGAGCCTCTCCTCTCTAATCACTTACCCAGAGAGTCCCTACCTCACCCTCTCTAATCACTTACCCAGAGAGTCTCTACCTCTCCTCTCTAATCACTTACCCAGAGAGTCTCCCTCTCTAATCACTTACCTAGAGAGTCTCTACCTCTCCCTCTCTAATCACTTACCCAGAGAGTCTCTACCTCTCCCTCTCTAATCACTTACACAGAGAGTCTCTACCTCTCCCTCTCTAATCTCTTACCCAGAGTCTCTACCTCTCCCTCTCTAATCACTTCCCTAGAGAGTCTCTACCTCTCCCTCTCTAATCACTTCCCCAGAGAGTCTCTACCTCTCCCTCTCGAATCACTTACCCAGAGAGTCTCTACCTCTCCCTCTCGAATCACTTACCCAGAGAGTCTCTACCTCTCCTCTCGAATCACTTACCCAGAGAGTCTCTACCTCTCCCTCTCTAATCACTTACCCAGAGAGTCTCTACCTCTACCTCTAATCACTTACCCAGAGAGTCTCTACCTCTCCCTCTCTAATCACTTACCCAGAGAGTCTCTACCTCTACCTCTCTAATCACTTCCCAGAGAGTCTCTACCTCTACCTCTCTAATCACTTCCCCAGAGAGTCTCTACCTCTCCCTCTCTAATCACTTACCCAGAGTTCCTACCTCTCCCTCTCTAATCACTCTCCCTCAGAGAGTCCCTACCTCTCCCTCTCTAATCACTTACCCAGAGTCTCTACCTCTCCCTCTCTAATAACTTACCCAGAGTTCCTACCTCTCCCTCTCTAATCACTTCCCCAGAGAGTCTCTACCTCTCCCTCTCTAATCACTTACCCAGAGTTCCTACCTCTCCCTCTCTAATCACTTACCCAGAGAGTCTCTACCTCTCCCTCTCTAATCACTTACCCAGAGAGTCTCTACATCTCTAATCACTTACCCAGAGAGTCCCTACCTCTCCCTCTCTAATCACTTACCCAGAGAGCCTCTCCCTCTCTAATCACTTACCCAGAGAGTCCCTACCTCACCCTCTCTAATCACTTACCCAGAGAGTCTCTACCTCTCCCTCTCTAATCACTTACCCAGAGTCTCCCCTCTCTAATCACTTACCTACAGAGTCTCTACCTCTCCCTCTCTAATCACTTACCCAGAGAGTCTCTACCTCTCCCTCTCTAATCACTTACCCAGAGAGTCTCTCCCTCTCTAATCACTTACCCAGAGAGTCTCTACCTCTCCCTCTCTAATCACTTACCCAGAGAGTCTCTACCTCTCCCTCTCGAATCACTTACCCAGAGAGTCTCTACCTCTCCCTCTCAAATCACTTACCCAGAGAGTCTCTACCTCTCCCTCTCTAATCACTTACCCAGAGAGTCTCTCTCCTCTCTAATCACTTACCCAGAGTTCCTACCTCTCCCTCTCTAATCTTACCCAGAGAGTCTCTACCTCTACCTCTAATCACTTACCCAGAGAGTCTCTACCTCTCCCTCTAATCACTTACCCAGAGAGTCTCTACCTCCCTCTCTAATCACTACCCAGAGAGTCTCTACCTCTCCTCCTCTAATAACTTACCCAGAGTTCCTACCTCTCCCTCTAATCACTTCCCCAGAGAGTCTCTACCTCTCCTCTCTAATCACTTACCCAGAGTTCCTACCTCTCCCTCTCTAATCACTTACCCAGAGAGTCTCTGCCTCTCCCTCTCTAATCACTTACCCAGAGAGTCTCTACATCTCTAATCACTTACCCAGAGAGTCCCTACCTCCTCCCTCTCTAATCACTTACCCAGAGAGCCTCTCCTCTCTAATCACTTACCCAGAGAGTCCCTACCTCACCCTCTCTAATCACTTACAGAGAGTCTCTACCTCTCCCTCTCTAATCACTTACCCAGAGAGTCTCCCCTCTAATCACTTACCTAGAGAGTCTCTACCTCTCCCTCTCTAATCACTTACCCAGAGAGTCTCTACCTCTCCCTCTCTAATCACTTACACAGAGAGTCTCTACCTCCTCTCTAATCTCTTACCCAGAGTCTCTACCTCTCCCTCTCTAATCACTTCCCTAGAGAGTCTCTACCTCCCTCTCTAATCACTTCCCAGAGAGTCTCTACCTCTCCCTCTCGAATCACTTACCCAGAGAGTCTCTACCTCTCCCTCTCGAATCACTTACCCAGAGAGTCTCTACCTCTCCTCTCGAATCACTTACCCAGAGAGTCTACCTCTCCCTCTCTAATCACTTACCCAGAGAGTCTCTACCTCTACCTCTAATCACTTACCCAGAGAGTCTCTACCTCTCCCTCTCTAATCACTTACCCAGAGAGTCTCTACCTCTACCTCTCTTAATCACTTCCCAGAGAGATCTCTTACCTCTACCTCTCTAATCACTTCCCCAAGTCTCTACCTCTCCCTCTGTCACTTACCCAGAGAGTCTCTACCTCTCCCTCTCTAATCACTTCCCAGAGAGTTCCTACCTCTCCCTCTCTAATCACTTACCCAGAGAGTCTCTACCTCTCCCTCTCTAATCACTTACCCAGAGTTCCTACCTCTCCTCTAATCACTCTCCCCAGAGAGTCCCTACCTCTCTCCCTCTCTAATCACTTACCCAGAGTTCCTACCTCTCCCTCTCTAATCACTTACCCAGAGTCTCTACCTCTCCCTCTAATAACTTACCCAGAGTTCCTACCTCTCCCTCTCTAATCACTTCCCAGAGAGTCTCTACCTCTCCCTCTCTAATCACTTACCCAGAGTTCTCTACATCTCCCTAATCACTTACCCAGAGAGTCTCTACCTCTCCCTCTCTAATCACTTACCCAGAGAGCCTCTCCCTCTCTAATCACTTACCCAGAGAGTCCTACCTCTCCCTCTCTAATCACTTACCCAGAGAGTCTCTACCTCTCCCTCTCTAATCACTTACCCAGAGTCCCTACCTCCCTCTTAATCACTTACCCAGAGAGTCTCTACCTCTCCCTCTAATCACTTACCCAGAGTCTCTACCTCTCCCTAATCACTTACCTACAGAGTCTCTACCTCTCCCTCTAATCACTTACCCAGAGAGTCTCCTCTCCCTAATCACTTCCAGAGGTCTCTGCCTCTCCCTCTCTAATCCCACTTGCAGAGTCTCTACCTCTCCCTCTCTAATCACTTACCCAGAGAGTCTCTACCTCTACCTCTCTAATCACTTACCCAGAGAGTCTCTACCTCTCCTCTCTAATCACTTACCCAGAGTTCCTACCTCTCCTCTCTAATCACTCAGAGTCCCTACCTCCCTCTCTAATCACTTACCCAGAGTTCTACCTCCCTCTCTAATCACTTACCCAGAGTCTCTACCTCTCCCTCTCTAATAACTTACCCAGAGTTCCTACCTCTCCCTCTCTAATCACTTCCCCAGAGAGTCTCTACCTCTCCTCTCTAATCACTTACCCAGAGTTCCTACCTCTCCCTCTCTAATCACTTACCCAGAGAGTCTCTACCTCTCCCTCTCTAATCACTTACCCAGAGAGTCTCTACATCTCTAATCACTTACCCAGAGAGTCCCTACCTCTCCCTCTCTAATCACTTACCCAGAGAGCCTCTCCCTCTCTAATCACTTACCCAGAGAGTCCCTACCTCACCCTCTCTAATCACTTACCCAGAGAGTCTCTACCTCTCCCTCTCTAATCACTTACCCAGAGAGTCTCCCCTCTCTAATCACTTACCTAGAGAGTCTCTACCTCTCCCTCTCTAATCACTTACCCAGAGAGTCTCTACCTCTCCCTCTCTAATCACTTACACAGAGAGTCTCTACCTCTCCCTCTCTAATCTCTTACCCAGAGTCTCTACCTCTCCCTCTCTAATCACTTCCCTAGAGAGTCTCTACCTCTCCCTCTCTAATCACTTCCCCAGAGAGTCTCTACCTCTCCCTCTCGAATCACTTACCCAGAGAGTCTCTACCTCTCCCTCTCGAATCACTTACCCAGAGAGTCTCTACCTCTCCCTCTCGAATCACTTACCCAGAGAGTCTCTACCTCTCCCTCTCTAATCACTTACCCAGAGAGTCTCTACCTCTACCTCTCTAATCACTTACCCAGAGAGTCTCTACCTCTCCCTCTCTAATCACTTACCCAGAGAGTCTCTACCTCTACCTCTCTAATCACTTCCCAGAGAGTCTCTACCTCTACCTCTCTAATCACTTCCCCAGAGAGTCTCTACCTCTCCCTCTCTAATCACTTACCCAGAGTTCCTACCTCTCCCTCTCTAATCACTCTCCCTCAGAGAGTCCCTACCTCTCCCTCTCTAATCACTTACCCAGAGTTCCTACCTCTCCTCTCTAATCACTTACCCAGAGTCTCTACCTCTCCTCTCTAATAACTTACCCAGAGTTCCTACCTCTCCTCTAATCACTTCCCAGAGAGTCTCTACTCCTCCTCTAATCACTTACTCCAGAGTTCCTACCTCCTCTCTAATCACTTACCCAGAGTCTCTACCTCTCCCTCTAATCACTTACCCAGAGAGTCTCTACATCTCTAATCACTTACCCAGAGAGTCCTTACTCTTCTCCTTCTAATCACTTACCCAGAGAGCCTTCCTCTCTAATCACTTACCCAGAGAGTCCACCACCCTCTCTAATCACTTACCCAGAGAGTCTCTACCTCTCCTTCTCTAATCACTTACCCAGAGTCTCCTCTAATCATCTTACCTACAGTCTCTACCTCTCCCCTCTAATCACTTACCCAGAGAGTCTCTACCTCCCTCTCTAATCACTTGCCCAGAGAGTCTCTCCCTCTAATCACTTGCAGAGAGTCTCTACCTCTCCCTCTCTAATCACTTACCCAGAGAGTCTCCCTCTCTAATCACTTACCCAGAGAGTCTCTACCTCTCCTCTCTAATCACTTACCCAGAGAGCCTCTACCTCTCCCTCTCTAATCACTTACCCAGAGAGTCTCTCCCTCTCTAATCACTTACCCAGAGTTCCTACCTCTCCTTCTCTAATCACTTGCCTAGAGCCTCTCTACCTCTCCCTCTAATCACTTACCCAGAGAGTCTCTACCTCCTCTAATCACTTACAGAGTCTCTACCTCTCCCTCTCTAATCACTTGCAGAGTCTCTACCTCTACCTCTCTAATCACTTCCCAGAGAGTCTCTACCTCTACCTCTCTAATCACTTCCCCAGAGAGTCTCTACCTCTCCTCTCTAATCACTTACTCCAGAGTTCCTACCTCTCCCTCTCTAATCACTCTCCTCAGAGTCCCTACCTCTCCTCTAATCACTTGCCCAGAGTTCCTACCTCTCCCTCTCTAATCACTTACCCAGAGTCTCTACCTCTCCCTCTCTAATAACTTACCCAGAGTTCCTACACTCTCCTCTAATCACTTCCCCAGAGAGTCTCTACCTCTCCCTTCTAATCACTTACCCAGAGTTCCTACACTCTCCCTCTCTAATCACTTGCCCAGAGTCTCTACATCTCTAATCACTTACCCAGAGAGTCCCTACCTCTCCCTCTCTAATCACTTACCCAGAGAGCCTCTCCTCAATCACTTACCCAGAGTCCCTACTCACCCTCTCTAATCACTTACCCAGAGAGTCTCACCTCTCCCTCTAATCACTTACCCAGAGAGTCTCTACCTCTACCTCTAATCACTTACCCAGAGAGTCTCTACCTCTCCTCTAATCATTACCCAGAGAGTCTCTACCTCTACCTCTAATCACTCCCAGAGAGTCTCTACCTCTACCTCTCTAATCACTTCCCCAGAGAGTCTCTACCTCTCTCCTCTCTAATCTTGCAGAGTTCTACCTCTCCCTCTCTAATCACTCTCCTCCTCAGAGAGTCCCTACCTCTCCCTCTCTAATCACTTACCCCAGAGAGTTCTACCTCTCCTCTCTAATCACTTACCCAGAGTCTCTACCTCTCCTCTCTAATAACTTACCCAGAGTTCCTACCTCCCTCTAATCACTTCCCAGAGAGTCTCTACCTCTCCTCTCTAATCACTTACCCAGAGTTCCTACCTCTCCCTCTCTAATCACTTACCCAGAGAGTCTCTACCTCTCCTCTCTAATCACTTGCCCAGAGAGTCTCTACATCTCTAATCCTTACCCAGAGAGTCCCTGCACTCTCCCTCTCTAATCACTTACCCAGAGAGCCTCTCCCTCTCTAATCACTTACTCCCTACCACCCTCTCTAATCACTTACCCAGAGAGTCTCTACCTCTCCCTCTCTAATCACTTACCCAGAGTCTCCCCTCTAATCACTTACCTACAGAGTCTCTACCTCTCCCTCTCTAATCACTTACCCAGAGAGTCTCTACCTCTCCCTCTCTAATCACTTACCCAGAGAGTCTCTCCCTCTCTAATCACTTACCCAGAGAGTCTCTACCTCTCCCTCTCTAATCACTTACCCAGAGAGTCTCCCCCTCTCTAATCACTTACCCAGAGAGTCTCTACCTCTCCCTCTCTAATCACTTACCCAGAGAGTCTCTACCTCTCCTCTCTAATCTTACCCAGAGAGTCTCTCCTCTCTCTAATCACTTGCCCAGAGTTCCTACCTCTCCTTCTCTAATCACTTAAGAGAGTCTCTACTCTCCTCTCTAATCACTTGCAGAGAGTCTCTACCTCTACCTCTAATCACTTACCCAGAGAGTCTCTACCTCTCCCTCTAATCACTTGCCCAGAGTCTCTACCTCTCCTCTCTAATAACTTACCCAGAGTTCCTACCTCTCCCTCTCTAATCACTTCCCCAGAGAGTCTCTGCCTCTCCCTCTAATCACTTACCCAGAGTTCCTACCTCTCCTCTCTAATCACTTACCCAGAGAGTCTCTACCTCTCCTCTCTAATCACTTGCCCAGAGAGTCTCTACATCTCTAATCACTTGCCCAGAGAGTCCTACCTCTCCCTCTCTAATCACTTACCCAGAGAGCCTCTCCTCTCTAATCACTTACCCAGAGAGTCCCTACCTCACCCTCTCTAATCACTTACCCAGAGAGTCTCTACCTCTCCTCTCTAATCACTTACCCAGAGAGTCTCCCTCTCTAATCACTTACCTAGAGTCTCTACCTCTCCCTCTCTAATCACTTACCCAGAGAGTCTCTACCTCTCCCTCTCTAATCACTTACACAGAGAGTCTCTACCTCTCCCTCTCTAATCTCTTACCCAGAGTCTCTACCTCTCCCTCTAATCACTTCCTAGAGAGTCTCTACCTCTCCTCTCTAATCACTTCCCCAGAGAGTCTCTACCTCTCCCTCTCGAATCACTTACCCAGAGAGTCTCTACCTCCCCTCTCGAATCACTTACCCAGAGAGTCTCTACCTCTCCCTCTCGAATCACTTACCCAGAGAGTCTCTACCTCTCCCTCTCTAATCACTTACCCAGAGAGTCTCTACCTCTCCCTCTCGAATCACTTACCCAGAGAGTCTCTACCTCTCCCTCTCGAATCACTTACCCAGAGAGTCTCTACCTCTACCTCTCTAATCACTTCCCAGAGAGTCTCTACCTCTACCTCTCTAATCACTTCCCCCTACCTCTCCCTCTAATCACTTGCAGAGAGTCTCTACCTCTCCCTCTCTAATCACTTACCCAGAGTTCCTACCTCTCCCTCTCTAATCACTCTCCCTCAGAGAGTCCCTACCTCTCCCTCTCTAATCACTTACCCAGAGTTCCTACCTCTCCCTATCTAATCACTTACCCAGAGTCTCTACCTCTCCCTCTCTAATAACTTACCCAGAGTTCCTACCTCTCCCTCTCTAATCACTTCCCCAGAGAGTCTCTACCTCTCCCTCTCTAATCACTTGCAGAGTTCCTACCTCTCCCTCTCTAATCACTTGCAGAGAGTCTCTACCTCTCCCTCTCCTAATCACTTACAGAGAGTCTCTACATCTCTAATCACTTACCCAGAGAGTCCCTACCTCTCCCTTCTAATCACTTACCCAGAGAGCCTCTCCCTCTCTAATCACTTACCCAGAGTCCCTACCTCACCCTCTCTAATCACTTACCCAGAGAGTCTCTACCTCTCCTCTCTAATCACTTACCCAGAGTCTCCCTCTAATCACTTACCTACAGAGTCTCTACCTCCCTCTCTAATCACTTGCCCAGAGTCTCTACCTCTCCCTCTAATCACTTACCCAGAGGAGTCTCTCACTCTCTCCTCTCAATCTCCTTAATCCCAGAGAGTCTCCCTCTCTAATCACTTACCCAGAGAGTCTCTACCTCTCCTCTCTAATCACTTGCTCCAGAGAGTCTCTACCTCTCCCTCTCTAATCACTTACCCAGAGAGTCTCTCCCTCTCTAATCACTTACCCAGAGTTCCTACCTCTCCTTCTCTAATCACTTACCCAGAGAGTCTCTACCTCTCCCTTTCTAATCACTTACCCAGAGAGTCTCTCCCTCTCCCTCTCTAATCACTTACCCAGAGAGTCTCTCCCTCTCTAATCACTTACCCAGAGAGTCTCTCCCTCTCCCTCTCTAATCACTTACCCAGAGAGTCTCTCCCTCTCTAATCACTTACCCAGAGTTCCTACCTCTCCTTCTCTAATCACTTACCCAGAGTTCCTACCTCTCCCTCTCTAATCACTTACCCATAGTCTCTACCTCTCCTTTCTAATCACTTACCCAGAGAGTCTCTCCTCTCTAATCACTTGCCCAGAGAGTCTCTCCTCTCTAATCACTTACCCAGAGAGTCTCTACCTCTAATCACTTGCCAGAGTTCCTACCTCTCTTCTCTAATCACTTACCCAGAGTTCCTACCTCTCCCTCTAATCACTTACCCAGAGTCTCTACCTCTCCTTTTAATCTAAGAGTCTTCCTCTCTAATCCACTTACCCAGAGAGTCTCTCCTCTCTAATCACTTACCCAGAGAGTCTCTCCCTCTCTAATCACTTACAGAGAGTCTCTACCTCTCTAATCACTTACCCAGAGAGTCTCTACCTCTCTAATCACTTACCCAGAGAGTCTCTACCTCTAATCATTACCCATAGAGTCAATTCAATTCAATTCAATTCAATGGCTTTATTGGCATGGGAAACATGTGTTAACATTGCCAAAGCAAGTGAGGTAGACAACATACAAAGTGAATATATAAAGTGAAAAACAACAAAAATGAATAGTAAACATTACACATACAGAAGTTTCAAAACAGTAAAGACATTACAAATGTCATATTATATATATATATATATATATATATATATATATATATATATATATATATATATATATATAATGTACAAATAGTTAAAGGACACAAGATAAAATAAATAAGCATAAATATGGGTTGTATTTACAATGGTGTTTGTTCTTCACTGGTTGCCCTTTCGTGGCAACGGGTCACAAATCTTGCTGCTGTGATGGCACACTGTGGAATTTCACCCAGTAGATATGGGGAGTTTTTCAAAATTGGATTTGTTTCGAATTCTTTGTGGATCCGTGATCTGGGGCCAATATGTATCCTAATATGGTCATACATTGGGCAGGAGGTTAGGAAGTGCAGGGAGGGAGAGGTAGAGTCTCTACCTCTCTAATCACTTACCCAGAGAGTCTCTCCTCTCTAATCACTTACCCAGAGTCTCTACCTCTCCCTCTCTAATCACTTACCCAGAGAGTCTCCCTCTCTAATCACTTACCCAGAGAGTCTCTACCTCCTCCTCTAATCACTTACCCAGAGAGTCTCTCCCTCTAATCACTCTACCCAGAGAGTCTCTACCTCTCCTCTAATCACTTACCCAGAGTTCCTGACCTTTCCCTCTCTAATCACTTACCCAGAGAGTCTCTACCTTCTCCCTTCCTAATCACTTACCCAGAGAGTCTCTGCTCTCCTCCTCTAATCACTTACCCAGAGAGTCTCTACCTCTCCCTCTAATCACTTACCCAGAGTCTCTACCTCTCCCCTCTAATCGCACATCCACAGAGAGTCCCTACCTCTCCTCTAATCACGATTCCCCAGAGTCTCTACCTCTACCTCTCTAATCACGATTCACAGAGTCTCTACCTCTACCTCTAATCACGATTCCCCAGAGTCTCTACCTCTACCTCTCTAATCTAGATTCCCCAGTCTTTTACCTCTCTAAATCAGCACTTCCCAGAGTCTCTACCTTCAGGAAAATCAGGAACCAATACACGCAGTCAGTCAGGAAAGCAAAGGCCAGCTTCTTCAGGCAGAAATTTGCATCATGTAGCTCCAACTCCAAAAAGTTCTGGGACACTGTGAAGTCCATGGAGAACAAGAGCATCTCTCCCAGCTGCCCACTGCACTGAGGCTAGGTAACACGGTCACCACCGATAAATCCATGATTATCGAAAACATCAACAAGCATTTCTCAGCGGCTGGCCATGCCTTCCTCCTGGCTACTCCAACCTCGGCCAACAGCCCCCACGCAGCTACTCGCCCAAGCCTCTCCAGGTTCTCCTTACCCAAATCCCAGATTGCAGATGTTCTGAAAGAGCTGCAAAACCTGGACCCGTACAAATCAGCTGGGCTTGACAATCTGGACCCTCATTTCTGAAACTCTCCGCCGCCATTGTCGCAACCCTATTACCAGCCTGTTCAACCTCTCTTTCGTATGGTCCGAGATCCTATGGATTGAAAGCTTCATGATCATCCCCTCTTCAAAGGGGGACACCCTGGTTAAACTGTTACAGACCTATCCATCCTGCCCTGCCTATCTAAGGTCTTCCAGCCAAGACAACAAACAGGTCACTGACCATCTCGAATCCCCACCGTGCAGCTTCTCCGCTGTGCAATCTGGTTTCCGAGCAGGTGCTGGTGCACCTCCCAGCCACGCTCAAGGTACTAAACGATATCATAACCGCCATCGATAAAAGAAAGTACTGTGCAGCCGTCTTCATCGACCTCGGTTTTTCTGATGACTGCCTTGCCAGGTTCACCAACTACTTTGCAGATAGAGTTCAGTGTGTCAAATCGGAGGACATGCTGTCTGGTCCTCTGGCAGTCTCTATGGGGTGCCACAGGTTCACCGGACGACTTCTTTCCTCTGTATATATCAATGATGTTTGCTCTTGCTGCGGACGATTCCCTGATCACACTCTACGCAGACGACACTATTCTGTATACTTCCGTCTGGTCCTTGGACACTGTGCTATCTAACCTCCAAATGAGCTTCAATGCCATACAACACTCCTTCCGTGGCCTCCAACTGCTCTTAAACGCTAGTAAAACCAAATGCATGCTTTTCAACCGTTCGCTGCATGCACCCGCACGCCCGACTAGCATCACCACCCTGGATGGTTCCTACCTAGAATATGTGGACATCTATAAGTACCTGAGTGTCTGGCTAGATCAAACTCTTCCAGACTCATATCAAACATCTCCAATCTTAAATCAAATCTAAAGTCGGCTTTCTATTCCGCAACAAAGCCTACTTCACTCACGCTCGCCAAAACTTAGCCTAGTAAAACTGACTATCCTACCGATCCTGCTCGGCGATGTCATCTACAAAATAGCTTCAACACTCTACTCAGCAAACTGGATGCAGTTTATCACAGTGCCATCCGTTTTGTTACTAAAGCATCTTATACCACCCACCACTGCGACCTGTGGGCGTTCTAACGGCTGGCCCTCGCTACATATTCGTTGAGACCCACACTGGCTCCAGGTGATCAACAACAAGTCCATGCTAGGTAAAGCTCTGCCTTATCTTCAGTTCACTGGTCACTTATGCAACACCCACTCGTAGCACGCGCTCCAGCAGGTGTATCTCACTGATCATCCTAAAGCCAACACCCCAATTTTACCTACCTCTTCCCCATACGGTTTATATTTATTTACTTTTCTGCTCTTTTCCACACCAATATCTCTACCTGTACACTGACCATCTGATCATTTATCACTCAGTGTTAATCACCAAAATTGTAATTATTCGCCTACCTCCTCATGCCTTTTGCACACAATGTATATAGACTCTCTTTTTTTTTCTACTGTGTTATTGACTTGTTAATTGTTTACTCCATGTGTAACTCTGTGTTTGTCTGTTCACACTGCTATCCTTTATCTTGGCAGGTATAGTTGCAAATGAGAACTTGTTCTCAAGCAAGCCTTCCTGGTTAAATAAAGGTGAAATAAAAAAAATAAAAAATGCCTCTCCCTCTCTAATCACACTTCCTCATAGTCTCTATCATTCTAATCACAATTATCCTGAGTCTCTACCTCTCCTCTCCTAATCACACCTCCCAATCACACCTCCCAAGATTCTCTAGAGTCTTTCTAATCACTCCCCAGAGTTTCTACCTCTCATTCAAACTTCCCAAGATTCTCTACCTCTCCCATCTCTAACCACACTTCCCCAGAGAGAGTCTACCTTTCCCTCTCTAATCACACGTCCCCAGAGTTTCTACCTCTCTATTCAAACTTACCCAAGTCTCTATTCTCTAATCACTCTCCTACCTCTCTCTCTATTCCACCAGTCACTTCTCTAATCAGACCTCTCCTCTCCTAATTACACGTCCCCAGAGTTTCTACCTTTCCCTCTCTAAATCACACGTCCCCCATAGTCTCTCTAATCCACGTCCCCATCTCTATTCCTCTCTATTCACACTCTCCCCCTCAATCAGTCTCTAATCCTCTCCCCATCTCTAATCACACTTCCCCCATAGTCTCTACCTCTCCTCTCTAACACTTCCCCATAGTCTCTACGTCCCTATTCATCTCTAGTCTCTACCTCTCCTCTCTATTCACACTTCCCCATAGTCTCTACCTCTCCTCTCTATTCACTTCCCCATAGTCCCACACTTCCCCATAGTCTCTACCTCTCCTCTCTAAATCACACTTCCCCATAGTCTCTACCTCTCCTCTCTAATCACACGTCCCCAGAGTTTCTACCTCTCTATTCCACTTCCCCATAGTCTCTATTCAATCACACTTCCCCATAGTCTCTACCTCTCCTCTCTAATCACACGTCCCCATAGTCTCCTACCTCTCCCCTATTAGTCTAGTCTCTACCTCTCCTCTCTAATCACACTATAGTTACACACACTTCCTGTCTCTACCATTCACACTTCCCCCACCAGTTTCTAATCACACGTCTCTCTACCTTCACACTTCCCCATAGTCTCTACCTCTCTCTCTCTAACGTCCCATAGTCTCTACCTCTCCCCTATAGTCTCTACCTCTCTCTCTATTCACACGTCTCCCATTCACACTTCCCCATAGTCTCTACCTCTCCTCTCTATTCACACTTCCCCATAGTCTCTACCTCTCCTCTAATCACACGTCCTAGTCTCTACCTCTCCCTCTCTATTCTTCCACTTCCCCATAGTCTCTACCTCTCCTCTCTAATCACACGTCCCCTAGTCTCTACCTCTCCTCTAATCACACTTCTCCATAGTCTCTACCTCTCCTCTCTAATCACCGTCCCCATAGTCTCTCCTCTCCTCTCTAATCACACTTCACACCATAGTCTCTCTTACTCTCCCTCTCTAATCATACTTCCACAGTCTCTCCCTCTCCCCTCTGTTTCTCTCCATCCCTCCATTATGCTTTCTCATCTCTCTCTATCACTCTCTGTCCATCTCTCTACATCTACCTCTCTATATCTTCTTTTCTCTGTCCATCACTTACTATCTTCCTTTCGTTTTATATTTCCTATATGAATTTCCACCCTTTATCTGTATCCAACTTCATGACATCTCCATTTGACAGGTCTATCCCTTGTTTTTCTCATTTCATTTAAATCTTTCTCCTTTCCCCATTTCATCCCTCCCTCCCTCCCTCTCTGTCTATCCTGTCTATCCTGTCTGCTCCTGCAGTTAGAAGGCACTCACATTAATGGCTTCGAGAGAGACCTAGCCCACTGTTACTATTACCGTCATTATCACCAGCATCATCATGGGTGTCATTATAATGATCAAAGGCCGCAATTATAGCCACCTGCCCCGCATTTCTCTGTCGCTGTGACAACTGGGCTCTGCGAACAGGTAGAAGGGAGTGGGGCAGAGGAAGGAATGTCTAACCTGGGCAAGGTGCCAAGGAGTAGAGTGGATGGGGCTTGGAGTGTAAAGACCTTATTAGAGTGTGAAGGCTTAATAGCTAGGGTGTGTGTGTGTGAGGAGTGAGGGGGTCTACATTAGAGGGGTATAGTCCTAACAAAATGACATATATTTTGGGTGGGAGGGAGGGCAGAGCAACCCCCTATTAGAGTCCCATTGTATGGAAGAGTGAGTGACTGCTGTACGAGCAGGAGCTGACAGATAACAACTTAATAAGGGACTAATCCATTTATTAGCAGTGCTTTAGAAGGTGTCTGGAATTGGTCATCTGCTATGTTGACTCCAGCACTGTAAAGGGAAAAACACTCCCTGTGAGGACGTGTGCTGTCTGGGTGGGTGTGAGTCTCTATGTTCAGAGGTTATCCTAGTCTAGACTAATGGACTTCAGACAGTTTTAGTATGAAACTTGCAGGTTGACGTTTATTCGCTTTTTTAATGTTAGAGTTAGACATTAGGTTAGCAAGTGTGATTAATGTTAGAGTTAAGGTTAGGGTTAGCAGTGTGATTAATGTTAGAGTTAGACATTAGGGTTAGCAGTGTGATTAATGTTAGAGTTAAGGTTAGGGTTAGCAGTGTGATTAATGTTAGAGTTAAGGATTAGGGTTAGCAGTGTGATTAATGTTAGAGTTAAGGTTAGGGTTAGCAGTGTGATTAATGTTAGAGTTAAGGTTAGGGTTAGCAGTGTGATTAATGTTAGAGTTAAGGTTAGGGTTAGCAGTGTGATTAATGTTAGAGTTAAGGTTAGGGTTAGCAGTGTGATTAATGTTAGAGTTAGACATTAGGTTAGCAGTGTGATTAATGTTAGAGTTAAGGTTAGGGTTAGCAGTGTGATTAATGTTAGAGTTAAGGTTAGGGTTAGCAGTGTGATTAATGTTAGAGTTAAGGTTAGGGTTAGCAGTGTGATTAATGTTAGAGTTAAGGTTAGGGTTAGCAGTGTGATTAATGTTAGAGTTAAGGTTAGGGTTAGCAGTGTGATTAATGTTAGAGTTAAGGTTAGGGTTAGCAGTGTGATTAATGTTAGAGTTAAGGTTAGGCTTAGCAGTGTGATTAATGTTAGAGTTAAGGTTAGGGTTAGCAGTGTGATTAATGTTAGAGTTAAGGTTACGGTTAGCAGTGTGATTAATGTTAGAGTTAAGGTTAGGGTTAGCAGTGTGATTAATGTTAGAGTTAGAGGTTAGGGTTAGCAGTGTGATTAATGTTAGAGTTAAGGTTAGGCTTAGCAGTGTGATTAATGTTAGAGTTAAGCGTTAGGGTTAGCAGTGTGATTAACGTTAGAGTTAAGGTTAGGGTTAGCGGTGTGATTAATGTTAGAGTTAAGGTTAGGGTTAGCAGTGTGATTAATGTTAGAGTTAAGGTTAGGGTTAGCAGTGTGATTAATGTTAGAGTTAAGAATTAGAGTTATTCAGTGTAGATTAATAGTTAGCAGTTGGAGGTAGAGGTGTAGCAGTGTAGATTAATGTTAGAGTTAAGGATCAGGGTTAGCAGTGTGATTAATGTTAGAGATTAAGGAGTTAGGGCTTAGCAGTGTGATTAATGTTAGAGTTAAGTTAGGTTAGCAGTGTGATTAATGAGAGTTAGACATTAGGGTTAGCAGTGTGATTAATGTTAGAGTTAAGGTTAGGGTTAGCAGTGTGATTAATGTTAGAGTTAAGGTTAGGGTTAGCAGTGTGATTAATGTTAGAGTTAAGGTTAGGCTTAGCAGGATTAATGTTAGAGTTAAGGTTAGGGTTAGCAGTGTGATTAATGTTAGAGTTAAGGTTAGGGTTAGCAGTGTGATTAATGTTAGAGTTAAGGTTAGGGTTAGCAGTGTGATTAATGTTAGAGTTAAGGTTAGGGTTAGCAGTGTGATTAATGTTTAGAGTTAAGGTTAGGGTGTAGCAGTGTGATTAATGTTAGAGTTAAGGTTAGGGTTAGCAGTGTGATTAATGTTAGAGTTAAGGTTAGGTTATGCAGTGTGATTAATGTTAGAGTTAAGGTTAGGGGTTAGCAGTGTGATTAATGTTAGAGTTAAGGCTAGGGTTGGCAG
>NW_025750980.1:0-16934 GCF_021184085.1 Oncorhynchus gorbuscha | reverse complement strand
TACGCCTCTGATTTACACAGTTGGAGGGTCAGAGTAGAACCCAGTTGGAGGGGTCAGAGTAGAACCCAGTTGGAGGGTCAGAGTAGAACCCAGTTGGAGGGGTCAGAGTAGAACCCAGTTGGAGGGGTCAGAGTAGAACCCAGTTGGAGGGGTCAGAGTAGAACCCAGTTGGAGGGGGTCAGAGTAGAACCCAGTTGGAGGGGTCAGAGTAGAACCCAGTTGGAGGGTCAGAGTAGAACCCAGTTGGAGGGGTCAGAGTAGAACCCAGTTGGAGGGTCAGAGTAGAACCCAGTTGGAGGGGTCAGAGTAGAACCCAGTTGGAGGGGTCAGAGTAGAACCCAGTTGGAGGGGTCAGAGTAGAACCCAGTTGGAGGGGTCAGAGTAGAACCCAGTTGGAGGGGTCAGAGTAGAACCCAGTTGGAGGGTCAGAGTAGAACCCAGTTGGAGGGTCAGAGTAAACCCAGTTGAGGGGTCAACCCAGTTGGAGGGGTCAGAGTAGAACCCAGTTGGAGGGGTCAGAGTAGAACCCAGTTGAGGGGTCAGAGTAGAACCCAGTTGGAGGGGTCAGAGTAGAACCCAGTTGGAGGGGTCAGAGTAGAACCCAGTTGGAGGGTCAGAGTAGAACCCAGTGGAGGGGTCAGAGTAGAAACCCAGTTGGAGGGGTCAGAGTAGAACCCAGTTGGAGGGGTCAGAGTAGAACCCAGTTGGAGGGGTCAGAGTAGAACCCAGTTGGAGGGGTCAGAGTAGAACCCAGTTGGAGGGGTCAGAGTAGAACCCAGTTGGAGGGGTCAGAGTAGAACCCAGTTGGAGGGGTCAGAGTAGAACCCAGTTGGAGGGTCAGAGTAGAACCCAGTTGGAGGGGTCAGAGTAGAACCCAGTTGGAGGGGTGAGTGTAGAACACAGTTGGAGGGGTCAGAGTAGAACACAGTTGGAGGGGTCAGAGTAGAACCCAGTTGGAGGGGTCAGAGTAGAACCCAGTTGGAGGGGTCGAGAACCCAGAGGGGTCAGAACCCAGTTGGAGGGGTCAGAGTAGAACCCAGTTGGAGGGGTCAGAGTAGAACACAGTTGGAGGGGTCAGAGTGGAACCCGGTTGGAGGGGTCAGAGGGCCAGTAGAACCCGGTTGGAGGGGTGAGTGTAGAACCCAGTTGGAGGGGTGAGTGTAGAACACGGTTGGAGGGGTCAGAGGGGAACCCGGTTGGAGGGGTCAGAGGGCCAGTAGAACCCGGTTGGAGGGGTCAGAGTGGAACCCGGTTGGAGGGGTCAGAGGGCCAGTAGAACCCGGTTGGAGGGGTCAGAGTGGAACCCGGTTGGAGGGGTCAGAGGGCCAGTAGAACCCGGTTGGAGGGGTCAGAGGGCCAGTAGAACCCGGTTGGAGGGGTCAGAGTGGACCCCGGTTGGAGGGGTCAGAGTGGACCCCAGTTGGAGGGGTCAGAGTGGACCCCGGTTGGAGGGGTCAGAGTGGACCCCGGTTGGAGGGGTCAGAGTGGACCCCGGTTGGAGGGGTCAGAGTGGACCACAGTTGGAGGGGTCAGAGTGGACCACGGTTGGAGGGGTCAGAGTGGACCACGGTTGGAGGGGTCAGAGTGGACCACGGTTGGAGGGGTCAGAGTGGACCACAGTTGGAGGGGTCAGAGTGGACCACAGTTGGAGGGGTCAGAGTGGACCACAGTTGGAGGGGTCAGAGTGGACCACAGTTGGAGGGGTCAGAGTGGACCACAGTTGGAGGGGTCAGAGTGGACCACAGTTGGAGGGGTCAGAGTGGACCACAGTTGGAGGGGTCAGAGTGGACCACAGTTGGAGGGGTCAGAGTGGACCACAGTTGGAGGGGTCAGAGTGGACCACAGTTGGAGGGGTCAGAGTGGACCACAGCTGGAGGGGTCAGAGTGGACCACAGCTGGAGGGGTCAGAGTGGACCACAGCTGGAGGGGTCAGAGTGGACCACAGCTGGAGGGGTCAGAGTGGACCACAGCTGGAGGGGTCAGAGTGGACCACAGCTGGAGGGGTCAGAGTGGACCACAGCTGGAGGGGTCAGAGTGGACCACAGCTGGAGGGGTCAGAGTAGAACCCAGTTGGAGGGGTCAGAGTAGAACCCAGTTGGAGGGGTCAGAGTAGAACCCAGTTGGAGGGGTCAGAGTAGAACCCAGTTGGAGGGGTGAGAGTGGAACACAGTTGGAGGGGTCAGAGTGGAACCCGGTTGGAGGGGTCAGAGGGCCAGTAGAACCCGGTTGGAGGGGTCAGAGGGCCAGTAGAACCCGGTTGGAGGGGTCAGAGTAGAACCCGGTTGGAGGGGTCAGAGTAGAACCCGGTTGGAGGGGTCAGAGTAGAACCCAGTTGGAGGGGTCAGAGTAGAACCCAGTTGGAGGGGTCAGAGTAGAACCCAGTTGGAGGGGTCAGAGTAGAACCCAGTTGGAGGGGTCAGAGTAGAACCCAGTTGGAGGGGTGAGAGTGGAACACAGTTGGAGGGGTCAGAGTGGAACCCGGTTGGAGGGGTCAGAGGGCCAGTAGAACCCGGTTGGAGGGGTCAGAGGGCCAGTAGAACCCGGTTGGAGGGGTCAGAGTAGAACCCGGTTGGAGGGGTCAGAGTAGAACCCGGTTGGAGGGGTCAGAGTAGAACCCGGTTGGAGGGGTCAGAGTAGAACCCGGTTGGAGGGGTCAGAGTAGAACCCGGTTGGAGGGGTGAGTGTAGAACCCAGTTGGAGGGGTGAGTGTAGAACCCAGTTGGAGGGGTGAGTGTAGAACCCAGTTGGAGGGGTGAGAGTGGAACACAGTTGGAGGGGTCAGAGTGGAACCCGGTTGGAGGGGTCAGAGGGCCAGTAGAACCCGGTTGGAGGGGTGAGTGTAGAACCCAGTTGGAGGGGTGAATGTAGAACACAGTTGGAGGGGTCAGAGGGGAACCCGGTTGGAGGGGTCAGAGGGCCAGTAGAACCCGGTTGGAGGGGTCAGAGTGGAACCCGGTTGGAGGGGTCAGAGGGCCAGTAGAACCCGGTTGGAGGGGTCAGAGTGGAACCCGGTTGGAGGGGTCAGAGGGCCTGTAGAACCCGGTTGGAGGGGTCAGAGGGGACCCCGGTTGGAGGGGTCAGAGTGGACCACAGTTGGAGGGGTCAGAGTGGACCACAGTTGGAGGGGTCAGAGTGGACCACAGTTGGAGGGGTCAGAGTGGACCACAGTTGGAGGGGTCAGAGTGGACCACAGTTGGAGGGGTCAGAGTGGACCACAGTTGGAGGGGTCAGAGTGGACCACAGTTGGAGGGGTCAGAGTGGACCACAGTTGGAGGGGTCAGAGTGGACCACAGTTGGAGGGGTCAGAGTGGACCACAGCTGGAGGGGTCAGAGTGGACCACAGCTGGAGGGGTCAGAGTGGACCACAGCTGGAGGGGTCAGAGTGGACCACAGCTGGAGGGGTCAGAGTGGACCACAGCTGGAGGGGTCAGAGTGGACCACAGCTGGAGGGGTCAGAGTGGACCACAGCTGGAGGGGTCAGAGTGGAACACAGCTGGAGGGGTCAGAGTGGAACACAGTTGGAGGGGTCAGAGTGGAACACAGTTGGAGGGGTCAGAGTGGAACACAGTTGGAGGGGTCAGAGGGCCAGTAGAACACAGTTGGAGGGGTCAGAGGGCCAGTAGAACACAGTTGGAGGGGTCAGAGTGGAACACTGTTGAAGTTAAACAAATGAATTGAATAAATGCTCGTGGCTTGAACTTCCTCTCTACAGTATTGAGCAGAACTTACATATCTATCTTTCTCTACAGTTTCTCTACAGTATTGAACTAACGTTTTGTCTGTCTGTCTCTCTCTCTCTCTGCCCAGTTTGAGATCCTACTCTGTGTACAGGACCATGACGACCCAGCCATTGACGTTTGTAAAAAGCTTCTAGGAAAATATCCCAACGTTGATGCTCGGTTATTTATAGGTAAGAGTCTGGTTGATGAATTCTTTGAACACCTGTTAATTAATATTCATATCTCATGTCCTGCAATTCTAAGATCTGTCTAATAAATATGTTAATATTTGTAGTTGTAAGTAGGGAGACGTGTCAATGCTCAGTACGGTGGCCTGTCGGTACACAAAGAGCCGGACTAAACAACAGTACACAGTTGGCCAATTCCTTTTTGAGCGTGGATGGACGGAACATGTATTTTTGCCATCTAAGATTGTTCTGGCAATTCTCACATATAAATTTAATCGGGAGGAAGGACGTTTTGACATGCATGTTACATTTTTGTCACGTATTTATTTTAAAATCATTTTGAAAGTGGACATTTTTATGGCCCTTTTTTCTGACCTCTGAACCCTACATTACACTGACCACCAATACTGCTTGACCAAAAGTATGTGGACACCTGTTCATCAAACATCTCATTCCATAATCATGGGCATTAATATGGAGTTGGTCTCCCTCCCCTTTGCTGCTATAACAGCCTGCACTCTTCTGGGAAGGCTTTCCACTAGATGTTGGAACATTGCTGCTATAACAGCCTCCACTCTTCTGGGAAGGCTTTCCACTAGATGTTGGAACATTGCTGCTATAACAGCCTCCACTCTTCTGGGAAGGCTTTCCACTAGATGTTGGAACATTGCTGCTATAACAGCCTCCACTCTTCTGGGAAGGCTTTACACTAGATGTTGGAACATTGCTGCTATAACAGCCTCCACTCTTCTGGGAAGGCTTTACACTAGATGTTGGAACATTGCTGCTATAACAGCCTCCACTCTTCTGGGAAGGCTTTACACTAGATGTTGGAACATTGCTGCTATAACAGCCTCCACTCTTCTGGGAAGGCTTTCCACTAGATGTTGGAACATTGCTGCTATAACAGCCTCCACTCTTCTGGGAAGGCTTTACACTAGATGTTGGAACATTGCTGCTATAACAGCCTCCACTCTTCTGGGAAGGCTTTCCACTAGATGTTGGAACATTGCTGCTGGGACTTGCTTCCATTCAGCCACGAGCATTAGTGAAGTTGGTCACTGATGTTGGGCGATTAGGCCTGGCACTCAGTCGGCGGTCCAATACAACCCAAAAGTGTTTGATGGGGTTTAAGTCAGGGCTCTGTGCAGATCAGCCAAGTTCTTCCACACCAATCTGGACAAAACATTTCTGTATGGACCTCGCTTTGTGCACGTGGGCATTGTCATGCTGAAACAGGAAAGAGCCTTCCCAAACTGTTGCCACAAAGTTGGAAGCACAGAATCTTCTAGAATGTCATTTTATGTTGTAGCATTAAGATTTCCCTTCACTAGAACTAAGGGGCACAAACCATGAAAAACAACATTATTCCTCCACCAAACTTTACAGTTGGGTCTATGAATTCGGGCAGGTCGTGTTCTCCTGGCATCCGCCAAACACAGATTTGTCTGTCGGACTGCCAGCATTAGTCACCACTCCAGCCGACTCTTGGCATTGCTTATTGTGATCTTAGGCTTGTGTGCGGTTGCTCGGCCATGGAAACCCATTCTGTGAGCTTGTGTGGCCTACCACTGCGTGGCTGAGCCGTTGTTGCTCCTAGACGTTTCCACTTCACAATAACAGCACTTACTAGTTGACCGGGGGCAGCTCTAGCAAAGCGTGGATTTGACAAACTGACTTGTTGGAAAGTTGGCATCCTATGACGGTGCCACGTTGAAAGTTACTGAGGTCTAAGGTCACTCTACTGCCAATGTTTGTCTACGGAGATTGCATGGTGGTTTGATATACCTGTCAGCTACAGGTGTGGCTGAAATAGCTGAATCCACTCATTTGAAGGAGTGTCCATATATTTCTGTCATTATACTACTTATACTGTTCTGTAAAACATGGAGCTTATATTTAATAAAAAAATATTGTTATTAATATCTCAGAGCTGGGCTGTGATTCGTTAATGACCTATGATGTCATTTTCTATGTATAAAATGGGTCTTATCATTAACAGTACCAGAGAGCCACTCGGGGAAAGGGGACGTGTTTTGAAGATTATATTGTTCCAAACGATATGTCTAAAAATAAAAATAAACATTTTATTATCAAAAAAAGTTTTGACTTTTGAGAGAATATTTCTCATTTTTAAATAAATGAATGTGAAACATTGTATTTCAGAATCTAGACAATAAGGACCTTATTTTACAGCACAATATAAAGAGTAAAATGACACCGAGATGCTGTCTGTATCGTGTACAGATCACAGATTCTGACTGGAAGGCATTTTGTAGGTTTTAAATCTGTCAAAAATGTCCACTTTCGTCATCCCCCAAAAATAAAGAAGTGATGCAAATGTCAGACGTCCTTCCTCCTCATGAAGTTTATTTCCTCCGCAGTCGCCAAAAAATACAACAAAAACGTTCACATTTAGGTTTTGGGCGGCAGAATGAACTTCTGATTTATTTTGATTGGGCAATATTCAAACTTTACTGAGACAGATCATTTAACAAAAAAAACATTTTCATTGAGTAAATGTATGTATTGGTTGTTAAATGATGTAATGTAAATGGTTGTCTTCGAGATTAAAATGTAATGAATTGGGAAGATCCCAGGCTGTGTCATTACCTGCCGTGACCTGCGAGTCCCATATAAGGCCACGCACAAAATGGCCTCCCTGCTGAATGAGAGGGCTGAAGGGAAGTGAAACCGTCTGTAAAGGTTGAAGAGAATCTCTTGGTTTTTACAACACAGTCTTGGTGACGGTCCTAGTGCACGTCAAGTCACTGAACAAATGTTCTGTTGCAGGAGGAAAGAAGGTCGGCATCAACCCCAAGATAAATAACCTGATGCCGGGTTATGAAGGGGCCAAGTATGACCTCGTGTGGATCTGCGACAGCGGAATACGAGGTAGGAAACTTCACTTAGCTTGTATCCCAAAGGGCACCTTTTTATTCCCTACGTTGTGCACTGCCCTGGTCAAGAGTAGTGCACTACCTAGGGATTGTGGTGGCATTTGGGGACGTTTCCTTACTCCGATTTTTGAATTGTAACAGAATGAATCAGCTGCACTGTTACAAATCAGTCAGCGGTCTCTGTTTTCGTTCTTATCACTGACTCACACCCGTTGGATAATACAGAGACTATCTTATGTGTTCTAGTTTTGAACCTTGAACAAATAAACTGAACCTAGATAAACCAGACCTTTATGTTTGTATGTAAAGCTATCAACGTTTATTTTATTCACCTATATTCAAGTACTGTAGTTGGATAAAAAAGGTTGTTTAGATCTCATTGCCTGATCTGTAAACTGCTGATTTTAATTCAAATAAAATGAACAATGGGCTTTCTATATACATCGATAGATTAATTTTGTTCCTGTTCCTCCCCAGTGAAACCGGACACTCTGACCGATATGGCCAATCAGATGACTGAGAAGGTGGGGTTGGTTCATGGCCTTCCCTACGTGGCCGACAGACAGGGCTTCGCTGCAACACTGGAGCAGGTGGGCATCCTTACAGACAGAGGCTCTCAGTTCAGAGACTGGGGAGCCGGTAGCCTGGGGGGCCTGGGGAGCCGGTAGCCTGGGGGGCCTGGGGAGCCGGTAGCCTGGGGAGCCGGTAGCCTGAGGGGCCTGGGGAGCCGGTAGCCTGGGGAGCCGGTAGCCTGAGGGGCCTGGGGAGCCGGTAGCCTGAGGGGCCTGGGGGGCCGGTAGCCTGGGGAGCCGGTAGACAGTAGCATTCTTCCAGACAGAGACAGACCACTAGTCTGGTGCTCTACTAGATCTATATGACTTAACCCTCAGAGTTCTGAAGCCGTGTTCACACTACAGGCTTTAATGCTCAAATCACTTGTTTTTCAAATCCGTTTTGGAATATTGACTCTCCAAACAGCAAGTTACCAAATCGTGCGTGTGTGTGTGTGTGTGTGTGTGTGTGTGTGTGTGTGTGTGTGTGTGTGTGTGTGTGTGTGTGTGTGTGTGTGTGTGTGTGTGTGTGTGTGTGTGTGTGTGTGTGTGTGTGTGTGTGTGTGTGTGTGTGTGTGTGTGTGTGTGTGGACAGCAGTCATTTGCATTCACACTTTTTTTTACTTATTCCACATTTTGTTGTTAGGTTGTGGGACTAAAATGGATTTAATTTGTTTTTTTTTGTAAACGATCTACACAAAATGTCTAAGTGGAAGATAAATTAGAACATTTATTTTTAAATTAATGGAAAATAAAACACTACCTTGATTAGATAAGAATTCAACCCCTGTGTCAATACATTAGAAAACAGCTGTGAGTCTTTCACATTATCTGGACTAACCTGTTCCCCCGCACATTGACTCTGTACCGTAATACCCTGTATATAGCCTCCACATTGACTCTGTACCGTAATACCCTGTATATAGCCTCCACATTGACTCTGTACCGTAACACCCTGTATATAGCCTCCACATTGACTCTGTACCGTAACACCCTGTATATAGCCTCCACATTGACTCTGTACCGTAATACCCTGTATATAGCCTCCACATTGACTCTGTACCGTAATGCCCTGTATATAACCTCCACATTGACTCTGTACCGTAACCCCCTGTATATAGCCTCCACATTGACTCTGTACCGTAACCCCCTGTATATAGCCTCCACATTGACTCTGTATATAACCTCCACATTGACTCTGTACCGTAATACCCTGTATATAGCCTCCACATTGACTCTGTACCGTAATGCCCTGTATATAACCTCCACATTGACTCTGTATATAACCTCCACATTGACTCTGTATATAGCCTCCACATTGACTCTGTATATAGCCTCCACATTGACTCTGTATATAGCCTCCACATTGACTCTGTATATAGCCTCCACATTGACTCTGTACCGTAATACTCTGTATATAGCCTCCACATTGACTCTGTACCGTAATACCCTGTATATAACCTCCACATTGACTCTGTACCGTAATACCCTGTATATAACCTCCACATTGACTCTGTATATAGCCTCCACATAGCCTCTGTATATAGCCTCCACATTGACTCTGTATATAGCCTCCACATAGCCTCTGTATATAGCCTCCACATTGACTCTGTATATAGCCTCCACATAGCCTCTTAACTGCATTGTTGGTTAAGGACTCGCAAGTCAACATTTCACTCAGATTTTTATTTAAAATCTAAAAGTAAAAGAATGGAATTAAAAAATTATAAATATTAGGAACGATCAATACTGATGTGGCATTGACTAAAATATAGGAGGAGAATAGAATACAGAACATACATATGAGATGAGTAAAACCGTATGTAAACATTATCACAGTGACCAGTGTTCCATTATCACAGTGACCAGTGTTCCATTATCACGGTGACCAGTGTTCCATTATCACAGTGACCAGTGTTCCATTATCACGGTGACCAGTGTTCCATTATCACGGTGACCAGTGTTCCATTATCACGGTGACCAGTGTTCCATTATCACGGTGACCAGTGTTCCATTATCACGGTGACCAGTGTTCCATTATCACGGTGACCAGTGTTCCATTATCACGGTGACCAGTGATTTCAGTGATACTTGCTTGAAAATCACCGGCTGACAAAACATTCATGCCCGCTACAGTAAAGTTGTATGGGAACAAAATATTATTTATATTTCAATTGTAATTTCTATTGTTATATTCCACTATATTCAGGCCTCGTATTTCCCGACGGTATCGATGCCCCCTTTAATAAATCCATGCCTTGTGGTCAAAGTGACCGTGGTGCCCTTGGGTTGAACATAATCATTATATTCCCTTCCCCGATCGATTATATTGTTGTGGTTAAAGTTGACAAAGTAAAAATCTGTCGTTCTGCCCCTGAACAAGGCGGTTAACCGACCGTTCCTTGGGCACCGACGACGTCGATTGAAGGCAGCCCCCGCACCTTGCTGATTGAGGGGTTGGGTTAAATGCGGGGGACACATTTCAGTTGAATACATTAAATTGTACAGCTGACTAGGCATCTCCCTCTTTCCATGTTATGTTGCTCCTGGATTGATTGTGACATGTCCTAAGACTGCTATCGTGAAGACACAGAAGTACTAATTAATAGCCATGTAATATACTATAACGTGCATATATCAACACAATGATCTCTTTATTTTATATGAATTATGATCACTTATCTGAGAAGGTACTAAAAATATATAAAATAAATTGTTTAACTGATAGTCGCCTCTACAAGTAGTTTTTGACTGTACCGTAAGAACAATGTCTGTTTTCCAACAACAACAAAAACATGTTTTTATTCGCCATCTGTTTGTCTGACTGATGAAGAACCCTAAACTTAAATAGTCTTTTTTGTTTTGGTGCGTTAAAAATTAAGGGTGAGGGCCTCCCGGGTGGTGCAGTGGTTAAGGGTGCTGTACTTCAGCGCCAGCTGTGCCATCAGAGTCCCTGGGTTCGCGCCCAGGCTCTGTCGTAACCGGGAGGTCTATTGGCCTAGCGTCGTCCGGGTTAGGGAGGGCTTGGTCGGTAGGGATGTCCTTGTCTCATCGCGCACCAGAGACTCCCATGGCGGGCCGGGTGCAGTGCGCGGTGTTTCCTCCGACACATTGGTGCGGCTGGCTTCCGGGTTGGATGCGCGCTGTGTTAAGAAGCAGTGCGGCTTGGTTGGGTTGTGTATCGGAGGACGCATGACTTTCAACCTTCGTCTCTCCCGAGCCTGTACGGGAGTTGTAGCGAGGAGACAAGATGGTAGCTACTAAAACAATTGGATACCATGAAATTGGGGGGAAAAAGGGGTAAAAAATTAAAAATATTTAAGGGTGGTTCGTACAGACACACACAGAAGTTCTGAAATTCCAATATTATGTTCCCCCCCCCCCCCCCTAACTTTTCTGTCACGGGTCTAGGGATTGAAGGGGTCGAAGGTTAGAGACTGTTACCTGTCCTACTAATCTACCTCTGTCTTTCTAACAGGTGTACTTTGGCACGTCCCACCCACGCTCCTACATCTCAGCCAACGTGATGGGTATTAAGTGTGTGACAGGGATGTCATGTTTGATGAGGAAAGATATCTTGGACCAGGCTGGAGGGCTCATAACCTTCGCTCAGTACATCGCTGAGGACTACTTTATGGCGAAGGCCATCGCTGACAGGTACAGACATTACAGACCCTGGTTAACCTGAGGTTATCTGACCCTAACCCTTTATCATACATGTTACAGCTAACCTGAGGTTCTGACCCTAACTCTGACCCTAACCTTAACCCTTACCGTATACATGTTGAACCTTACCCTGACCCAAACCCTGACCCTAACCTCAACCCTTACCTTATACATGTTGAACCTTATCCTGACCCTAACCCTAACCTTAACCCTTACCTTATACATGTTGAACCTGACCCTAACCCTGACCCTGACCCTAACCCTGACCCTATCCCTGACCCTAACCTCAAACCTTACCTTATACATGTTGACCCTTACCCTGACCCTAACCCTGACCCTAACCCTGACCCTAACCCTGACCCTAACCCTGACCCTAACCCTGACCCTAACCCTGACCCTAACCCTGACCCTAACCCTGACCCTAACCCTGACCCTATCCCTGACCCTAACCTCAAACCTTACCTTATACATGTTGAACCTTACCCTGACCCTAACCCTGATCCTAACCTTAACCCTTACCTTATACATGTTGAACCTGACCCTAACCCTGACCCTATCCCTGACCCTAACCTCAAACCTTACCTTATACATGTTGAACCTTACCCTGACCCTAACCCTGATCCTAACCTTAACCCTTACCTTATACATGTTGAACCTGACCCTAACCCTGACCCTAACCCTGACCCTAACCCTGACCCTAACCCTGACCCTATCCCTGACCCTAACCTCAAACCTTACCTTATACATGTTGAACCTTACCCTGACCCAAACTCTGACCCTAACCTTAACCCTTACCTTATACCTTACCCTGACCCTAACCCTGACCCTAACCCTTCACTCAATACAGCCTAGTTTATCATATAATGTATGTTGACACTTCTTTTAAATTGTGTTTGTCTATCGTCCCCTATATAGCACCAGTCTAACTCATTCAAGGGTTTTTCTTTATTTTTACCATATTCTACATATGTGTTATTTCATAGTGTTGATGTCTTCACTATTATTCTACATACTGTAGGAAATAGTAAAAACAAAGAAAAATCCTTGAAAGAGTAGGTGTGTCCGAACTTTTGACTGGTACTGTGTGAATGTGTGTGATATATATATAGATATAGATATAGATATAGATATAGATATAGATATAGATATAGATATAGATATAGATTATATATAGATATAGATATAGATATAGATATAGATATAGATTATATATAGATATATATAGATATAGATTATATAGATATATAGATATAGATTATATATAGATATATATATATAGATATAGATTATATATATTATATAGATTATATAGATTATATAGATAGATATAGATAGATATAGATAGATATAGATAGATATAGATAGATATAGATAGATATATATATAGATATAGATTAGATATATATATATTTATATAGATTATATATATAGATATATATAGATATATATAGATTATATAGATTATAGATTATATAGATTATATATATATATAGATTATATAGATATATATATTATATAGATTATATAGATTATATAGATAGATATAGATAGATATAGATAGATATAGATAGATATATATATAGATATAGATTATATATATATATATTTATATAGATTATATATATAGATATATATAGATATATATAGATTATATAGATTATAGATTATATAGATTATATATATATAGATTATATAGATTATATATATATAGATTATATAGATTATATATAGATATAGATTATATAGATTATATATAGATATATATATATATATAGATATATATATAGATTATATATAGATATATAGATATAGATATAGATAGATATAGATAGATATAGATAGATATAGATATAGATATAGATATATATATAGATATAGATATATATATATATATAGATATATATATATAGATATATATATATATAGATATATATCATAGAGTGGACTCCTAAGTCTAAGCATGCAATGCCCTGATGCATTTAGTGCTCTAATTATTGTTTTAGGAAAGTTTAAAATTAAGTTGGCTATAAAGTTTAGCATAACAGCAGCAGGACACACACTTCAGGTGTGCAGCTGTGGTTGGGAGAGAGTAACATCGGCAAGGGGGTTAAGGATCCATCAAGGGAGGAAAAGGTGCTTGTTAGAGAAGCAGAGACAGGGACCTCGCATTGACCAGTACTTCTTACGAAGCAGCCAGTCAAATCAGTCGAATGAAGCACAGCGACGGGACGCAAACCAAAGTTCGCAGAGCATCAGCACCCCTGTAACTGAGGAGGATAACACAAGCACAGAAATGCCGGTGGATGAACTCACCCAACCACAGAGACCTCTAAAAGAGGAAAAGATCAAAGGGCACAGACCGAGTGTGAAGTGGCCCAAAGCCGTTGAAAAGAGAGAGTGGGAAACAATCAACAACGACCTGACAAAAATCTTGGAACAACAGGTAGGAAAAGCAGAGAAAAAGCTTGAAAGGATGGGAGACATTATCTACCACTACGGAGAAGAGCGCTTTGGCGTAAATGAAAGGAGAAGTGGCAAGACACCTCCCGCGCCAGCCAAATCTAGGAGACAGCAGGAGATCGAGATACTTGTCAGAGAGAGAAGGCAGCTGAGGAAGCAGTGGAAGAAGGCCTCTGATGCAGAGAGAGAAGGTCTCATGCTACTCCAAGCAGACATTAAATGTCGGCTGGCAACCTTGCGAAGAGCGGAAAACTTAAGGAAACTTCGTAGGAAGAAGGAACACTCAAGAACACGGTTCTATAAAAACCCCTTTAAGTTTGTCAAAGATCTCTTCGCAAAGGAAAAGTGCGGAATCCTAAAAACTACAAAGCCTGAACTGGAAGAACATCTGGAAAAGGTCCACCAGGACATGAAAAGGCATGAGCAGATAATCATCCCACATGACATCCCACCTATTCAACCACCAGAATTCAATCTGGACACTGACCCTCAAAATGGAGGGAAGTAGAGAACGTTGTCCGAAGAGCAAGAGCGGCCTCGGCTCCTGGGCCTAATGGAGTACCATACAAGCTCTACAAGAACGCCCGGATGTTCTACGCTTTCTTTGGAGGCTCATGAGGATAGTGTGGCAGAAGGAAATAATACCAAAGGCATGGCGAAGGGCTGGTGGTGTGCTAATCCCGAAAGAGAAGGATGCGACAGACATCAGTCAATTCCGACCAATCTCCCTTCTCAACGCCGAAGGGAAGATCTTTTTCAGTATAATAGCACAGAGGCTGTCCACTTATCTGGAAAGGAACAAGTACATTGATACATCTGTACAGAAAGCAGGCATTCCTGGTTTCTCTGGTTGCCTGGAACATACTAGTATGATTTGGCACCAGATCCAAACAGCTAAGAAGGACAAGAGAGACCTCTATGTCATCTTCCTCGACTTGGCCAATGCCTTTGGCTCAGTTCCCCATGAACTCCTCTGGGAATCCTTCAACATTTTCCACGTACCAGAACCCATCACTACACTGGTAAAGGCCTATTTCCAAGACCTGCAATTGTGTTTCACAACACCTGACTTCACAACAACATGGCAGCGCTTGGAAGTAGGCATAATGGCAGGCTGTACAATTTCTCCTCTGGCCTTCACTATGGCCATGGAAGTCATCATCAGGGCATCGAGATGGGTGGTCGGTGGTGAGAGAACTAAGGAAGGGCTCCGTCTCCCACCTATCCGAGCATACATGGATGACATGACTACACTGACCACCACTGCAGCATGCACCAGGCGGCTACTTGCAAAACTGCAGGATAACATCAAGTGGGCACGGATGAAAATCAAGCCAAGCAAATCTCGAAGCATCTCCATAGTCAAGGGACAGCTTAAAGATGTGAGGTTCTGCATTGGAGATGACCCGATACCAACGGTGTCTGAGCAACCCATCAAGAGCCTGGGTAGATGGTACAACGAAAGCCTCCGGGATAAAGATCAAGTGCAGCAAGTAAGGCAGGACATCGCCGACGGTCTTGAGAACATCAACAAGACCCTACTGCCTGGGAGGCTCAAGCTCTGGTGCCTACAGTTTGGACTTCTCCCCCGGGTAATGTGGCCACTCACCGTCTATGAGGTCCCAATAACAACAGTGGAGAAGATGGAGCGAACCATTACCTCATACGTGAAGAAATGGCTGGGTGTCCCACGATGCCTGAGTAACATCGGCCTCTATGGCAAAGGGGTCCTTGAACTACCTCTTACAAGTCTAACGGAGGAGTACAAGTGCTCTAAAGTAAGACTTCAGATGACATTGAAGGACTCCAAAGACCAGACCATTAGCAAGGCTGCACCTCCCCTACAAACTGGACGGAAATGGACATCATCCAATGCTGTGCAGCAAGCAACATCAGCCCTGAGACACCAAGACATTGTGGGGAATATCCAGCATGGAAGAGGAGGCTTTGGCCTGGCAGCAAGCAAACCAACGTTCCATAAGGCAACAACATCTGAACGCAGGAAGCTGGTGGTCGAGGAGGTGCGAAGACAGGAGGAGACTGCAAGAAGTGCAAAGGCTGTCTCTCTTGCTAAACAAGGGCAATGGACGCGGTGGGAAGGCCTGGAGAGGAGAAAGATCAACTGGAGTGAGCTTTGGCAAATGGAGGCAAGCAACATCAGCTTCATCATAAGAGCTGTTTATGATGTGCTTCCATCACCAAAAAATCTACATCAATGGTATGGCGAGACTCGACCTGCCCCCTCTGCCCAGCTCCAGCGACTCTCAGGCATATAATGACAGGTTGCAAGACCAGCCTCTCACAAGGCCGCTACACCTGGAGGCACAATCAGGTCCTCAAGAGCCTGGCTGCAGCACTTGAGACCAAGAGGAGTGCAACCAATTCATTACCTCCAAAAACAAGCAATCCCGTCAAAACAACAACATTCATCCGGGAGGGACAGAAAAGGCCCAGGTATCCTCCTACAAAGCCAGAAACTGGACACCTAACTATGGCCCGGGACTGGAAGATGCTTGTCGATATTGGCCAGCAACTCATTTTTCCACCTGAGATTGCTTCTACCAACCTTAGGCCAGACATGGTACTCTGGTCCCCTTCACGAAAGGCTGTGTACATCATAGAGCTCACAGTCCCGTGGGAAAACTCTGTTGAAGAGGCTTACGAACGTAAGAAACTGCGTTACAGAGTTGGCAGCAGACGCAACTCAGCGTGGCTGGAATGCAAAAGTCTGGCCAGTTGAAGTGGGATGCAGAGGATTCGTGGCTTCTTCCATCATCAGGTTGCTGAAAGAACTTGGAATCCATGGACAGGCTCTGCGGCAGACCGTCAGAGCAGTTTCTCAAGCAGCTGAAAGAGGTAGCCAGTGGATCTGGATCAAACGGAAGGACCCTTGCTGGGCTATAACTTCATGACCCCTCACCCCCACCTGAGAACTCAATTCAGATCCCTCCAACTTGAGGAGGGCATATGAGGTATGCGGTCAGCTGTATGGCTGGCTCAGAGAAGAGGACGCCCCTGCCTTGCACAGTCCTGTGGGACATCTTAATTGGGCATGGGACACAAGCTAAGGCTTGATCACCCTTTAGCTGGCCACCTTTGATGAGGGTGTTTAGTGATTAAAGGCCGAAACACCCACTGATTCGAAGGCACACTACTGAGGATGTGTCCCAAAAATTGACATCTTACCCCAGTCTAAGAAATAAACCTCCCATGACACTCTGTCAACATCACGGCAAATCTCATGCGAGTGCATTCCATCTATTGGCACAATGGACAGTTTTTAACATCTCGTCCCGTGTTTTATGATTCTGATTATATAGATTATATAGATAGATATAGATAGATATAGATAGATATATATATAGATATAGATTAGATATATATATATTTATATAGATTATATATATAGATATATATAGATATATATAGATTATATAGATTATAGATTAT
>NW_025750979.1:0-16936 GCF_021184085.1 Oncorhynchus gorbuscha | reverse complement strand
TGTCATGTTTTTGTCTTAGATTGTCTTGTCATTATGCTTTCCCTTCCTGTTCGTTTCCCCCTGCTGGTCTTATTAGGTTCGTTCCCTTTTTCTATCCCTCTCTCCCCCTCCCTCTCTCTCTCTCCTCTCTCTATCGTTCCGTTCCTGCTCCCAGCTGTTCCTATTCCCCTAATCATCATTTAGTCTTCCCACACCTGTTCCTTATCTTTTCCCCTGATTAGAGTCCCTATTTCTTCCCTTGTTTTCCGTTCCTGTCCTGTCGTTTGTAAAGTAACTTTACTGGATTAAAAACTCTGTTTTCGCCAAGTCGCTTTTGGGTCCTCATTCACCTGCATAACAGAAGGATCCGACCAAGGAATGGACCCAGCGACTACAGATGCTCGTAACACTGCCGTCGAGATCCAAGGAGCCATGCTCGGCAGACACGAGCAGGAATTGTCTGCTGCTCGCCATGCCGTGGAGAACCTGGCCGCTCAGGTTTCCGACCTCTCTGGACAGTTCCAGAGTCTTCGTCTCGTGCCACCTGTTACTTCCTGGCCTGCCGAGCCTCCGGAACCTAGGGTTAATAACCCACCTTGCTACTCCGGGCAGCCCACGGAGTGCCGCTCCTTTCTCACCCAGTGTGATATTGTGTTCTCTCTCCAACCCAACACATACTCTAGCGAGAGAGCTCGGGTTGCTTACGTCATTTCACTCCTTACTGGCCGGGCTCGAGAGTGGGGCACAGCTATCTGGGAGGCAAGGGCTGATTGTTCTAACAATTACCAGAACTTTAAAGAGGAGATGATTCGGGTTTTTGACCGTTCAGTTTTTGGTAGGAGGCTTCTAGGGCCCTGGCTTCCCTATGCCAAGGTGATCGATCCATAACGGATTACTCTATAGAGTTTCGCACTCTTGCTGCCTCTAGTGACTGGAACGAGCCGGCGCTGCTCGCTCGTTTTCTGGAGGGACTCCACGCAGTGGTCAAAGATGAGATTCTCTCTCGGGAGGTTCCTTCCAGTGTGGACTCTTTGATTGCTCTCGCCATCCGCATAGAACGACGGGTAGATCTTCGTCACCAAGCTCGTGGAAGAGAGCTCGCGTCAACGGTGTTTCCCTGCTCCGCATCGCAACCATCTCCCTCCTCTGGCTCAGGGACTGAGCCCATGCAGCTGGGAGGTATTCGCATCTCGACCAAGGAGAGGGAACGGAGGATCACCAACCGCCTGTGCCTCTATTGCGGATTTGATGGACATTTTGTCAATTCATGTCCAGTAAAAGGCCAGAGCTCATCAGTAAGCGGAGGGCTACTGGTGAGCGCTACTACTCAGGTCTCTTCATCTAGATCCTGTACTACTATGTCGGTCCATCTACGCTGGACCGGTTCGGGTGCTACATGCAGTGCCTTGATTGACTCTGGGGCTGAGGGTTGTTTCATGGACGAAGCATGGGCTCGGAAACATGACATTCCTTTCAGACAGTTAGACAAGCCTACGCCCATGTTTGCCTTAGATGGTAGTCATCTTCCCAGTATCAGATTTGAGACACTACCTTTAACTCTCACAGTATCTGGTAACCACAGTGAGACTATTTCTTTTTTGATTTTTCGTTCACCTTTTACACCTGTTGTTTTGGGTCATCCCTGGCTAGTATGTCATAATCCTTCTATTAATTGGTCTAGTAATTCTATCCTATCCTGGAACGTTTCTTGTCATGTGAAGTGTTTAATGTCTGCCATCCCTCCCATTTCTTCTGTCCCCACTTCTCAGGAGGAACCTGGCGATTTGACAGGAGTGCCGGAGGAATATCATGATCTGCGCACGGTCTTCAGTCGGTCCCGAGCCAACTCCCTTCCTCCTCACCGGTCGTATGATTGTAGTATTGATCTCCTTCCGGGGACCACTCCTCCTCGGGGTAGACTATACTCTCTGTCGGCTCCCGAACGTAAGGCTCTCGAGGATTATTTATCTGTGTCTCTTGGCGCCGGTACCATAGTGCCTTCTTCCTCTCCGGCCGGGCGGGGTTCTTTTGTTAAGAAGAAGGACGGTACTCTGCGCCCCTGCGTGGATATCGAGGCTGAATGACATAACGGTTAAGAATCGTTATCCGCTTCCCCTTATGTCATCAGCCTTCGAGATTCTGCAGGGAGCCAGGTGCTTTACTAAGTTGGACCTTCGTAACGCTTACCATCTCGTGCGCATCAGAGGGGGACGAGTGGAAAACGGCGTTTAACACTCCGTTAGGGCATTTTGAGTACCGGGTTCTGCCGTTTGGTCTCGCCAATGCGCCAGCTGTTTTTCAGGCATTAGTTAATGATGTTCTGAGAGACATGCTGAACATCTTTGTTTTTGTCTATCTTGACGATATCCTGATTTTTCACCGTCACTCGAGATTCATGTTCAGCACGTTCGACGTGTTCTACAGCGCCTTTTAGAGAATTGTCTCTACGTAAAGGCTGAGAAGTGCTCTTTTCATGTCTCCTCCGTTACTTTTCTCGGTTCCGTTATTTCCGCTGAAGGCATTCAGATGGATTCCGCTAAGGTCCAAGCTGTCAGTGATTGGCCCGTTCCAAGGTCACGTGTCGAGTTGCAGCGCTTTTTAGGTTTCGCTAATTTCTATCGGCGTTTCATTCGTAATTTCGGTCAAGTTGCTGCCCCTCTCACAGCTCTTACTTCTGTCAAGACGTGTTTTAAGTGGTCGGTTCCGCCCAGGGAGCTTTTGATCTTCTAAAAGAACGTTTTACGTCCGCTCCTATCCTCGTTACTCCTGACGTCACTAGACAATTCATTGTCGAGGTTGGCGCTTCAGAGGTAGGCGTGGGAGCCATTCTATCCCAGCGCTTCCAGTCTGACGATAAGGTTCATCCTTGCGCTTATTTTCTCATCGCCTGTCGCCATCTGAGCGCAACTATGATGTGGGTAACCGTGAACTGCTCGCCATCCGCTTAGCCCTAGGCGAATGGCGACAGTGGTTGGAGGGCGACCGTTCCTTTTGTCGTTTGGACAGACCATAAGAACCTTGAGTACATCCGTTCTGCCAAGCGACTTAACGTTTCGAGTTTGTGATTTCTTACCGTCCGGGTAGCAAAAACACCAAGCCTGATGCCTTATCCCGTCTGTTTAGTTCTTCTGTGGCTTCTACTGATCCCGAGGGGATTCTTCCTTATGGGCGTGTTGTCGGGTTGACAGTCTGGGGAATTGAAAGACAGGTTAAGCAAGCACTCACGCACACTGCGTCGCCGCGCGCTGTCCTAGTAACCTCCTTTTCGTTCCTGTTTCCACTCGTCTGGCTGTTCTTCAGTGGGCTCACTCTGCCAAGTTAGCTGGTCATCCCGGTGTTCGAGGCACTCTTGCGTCTATTCGCCAGCGCTTTTGGTGGCCGACTCAGGAGCGTGACACGCGCCGTTTCGTGGCTGCTTGTTCGGACTGCGCGCAGACTAAGTCGGGTAACTCTCCTCCTGCCGGTCGTCTCAGACCGCTCCCCATTCCTTCTCGACCATGGTCTCACATCGCCTAGACTTCATTACCGGTCTGCCTTTGTCTGCGGGAAGACTGTGATTCTTACGGTTGTCGATAGGTTCTCTAAGGCGGCACATTTCATTCCCCTCGCTAAACTTCCTTCCCGCTAAGGAGACGGCACAAATCATTATCGAGAATGTGTTCAGAATTCATGGCCTCCCGTTAGACGCCGTTTCAGACAGAGGCCCGCAATTCACGTCACAGTTTTGGAGGGAGTTCTGTCGTTTGATTGGTGCGTCCGTCAGTCTCTCTTCGGGTTTCATCCCCAGTCTAACGGTCAAGCAGAGAGGGCCAATCAGACGATTGGTCGCATACTACGCAGCCTTTCTTTCAGAAACCCTGCGTCTTGGGCAGAACAGCTCCCCTGGGCAGAATACGCTCACAACTCGCTTCCCTTCGTCTGCTACCGGGTTATCTCCGTTTCAGAGTAGTCTGGGTTACCAGCCTCCTCTGTTCTCATCCCAGCTTGCCGAGTCCAGCGTTCCCTCCGCTCAGCGTTTGTCCAACGTTGTGAGCGCACCTGGAGGAGGTGAGGTCTGCACTTTGCCGTTACAGGGCACAGACTGTGAGAGCCGCCAATAAACGCAGGATTAAGAGTCCAAGGTATTGTTGCGGCCAGAGAGTGTGGCTTTCCACTCGCAACCTTCCTCTTACGACAGCTTCTCGTAAGTTGACTCCGCGGTTCATTGGTCCGTTCCGTGTCTCCCAGGTCGTCAATCCTGTCGCTGTGCGACTACTTCTTCCCGCGACATCTTCGTCGCGTCCATCCTGTCTTCCATGTCTCCTGTGTCAAGCCCTTTCTTCGCACCCCCCGTTCGTCTTCCCTCCCCCTCCCGTCCTTGTCGAGCGCACCTATTTACAAGGTACGTAAGATCATGGACATGCGTTCTCGGGGACGGGGTCACCAATACTTAGTGGATTGGGAGGTTACGGTCCTGAGGAGAGGAGTTGGGTTCCGTCTCGGGACGTGCTGGACCGTTCACTTATTGATGATTTCCTCCGTTGCCGCCAGGATTCCTCCTCGAGTGCGCCAGGAGGCGCTCGGTGAGTGGGGGGTACTGTCATGTTTTGTCTTAGATTGTCTTGTCATTATGCTTTCCCTTCTGTTCGTTTCCCCCTGCTGGTCTTATTAGGTTCGTTCCCTTTTTCTATCCCTCTCTCTCCCCCTCCCTCTCTCTCCTCTCTCGCTCTCTCTTCTCTCTATCGTTCCGTTCCTGCTCCCAGCTGTTCCTATTCCCTAATCATCATTTAGTCTTCCCACCTGTTCCTTATCTTTTCCCCTGATTAGAGTCCCTATTTCTTCCCTTGTTTTCCGTTCCTGTCCTGTCGGATCCTTGTCTATTGTTCACCGTGCTGTGTCTATGTATTGCCCTGTCGTGTCGTGTTTCCCTCAGATGCTGCGTGGTGAGCAGGTGTCTGAGTCTGCTACGTTCAAGTGCCTTCCCGAGGCAACCTGCAGTTCTTGATCAAGTCTCCAGTCTGTTCTCGTCATTACGAGTAGTATTATGCCTTTTGTTTGTAAAGTAACTTTACTGGATTAAAAACTCTGTTTTCGCCAAGTCGCTTTTGGGTCCTCATTCACCTGCATAACACTTCCTGGAGTCCACACAAAACATGACAATTAACAAACACTGATAGACAAGGACAGTCAAACAAATTTAACATACAATGATATACAGACAATACAACTAACAAATAATAAAAAACAATACAACAAACAAATGTTGTGTGTGTGTTGGAGTGTGTGTGTGTGTCCCCACAGTCCCAGCCATTCCCTGAGATATATTTTAATTATTTTTCTAAGGTCATTTTACGGTTTGCTTGAGTAATTTGTGATCATGGCTCTATATAGTACTGTGTGTTGCCGTGAATTAGTTTTGGACATAGTAACTGTGAATATAAACCTGATTGCATGTCTTGTGTCTGAGCTGAATGTTATTTGCTTATGCAGAGAATCTGTAATGTTCATTACAGTAATACTTCTCAAAAAAAAATACAAGAGAAGCAGTTCATCTCTCATTGACCCTCAACCAGGAAAGACTGACATGCATGTCATTGATTGTAGAACTCTATTTGCAGTTAAAGGTGGTACACCTAGAATTTCTCAAATTGTTTCTCCTTCTCCCTAACTTTGTGAATAGGACTTGACCATGATTATTGACCATCCAATGTTATACTTAGGAGCTCCTCAACTAGCTTCCTCAACTTGCTCACTGGTTGAGATTTAGGTCTTAGAGAATGTTTTGAACCAAATACAATGTTTTTAGTGAGAGGGGTCCACAGATGTTTAGATGAGACTCTCTGTTGTGTCCCAGCATCTGTGCGTCCAGAGACACAGGAAGAACAAGATAGGCCACAGGGTCACACCTGGTATCTGCCGGGGCCTGACGGGAACTCACAGTGGGATGATCAAAATAATACAATGTTTGAGATATAATTGATAAAATGGGAGTTGAGGTTATCGGTTTTTGTTTGAACATGAGGGGGAAGCTTGGGGGTAAAAAATGGCTTACGTGCCATTGTTGTTGTTCTGTTGGTCATGTAGCATTTATTAATTACCAGTAAATGAGGGACACAGCAGGCATAGTGTGTCTTTGTGAGCGGATGTTGTTTGTTTTCAGACAAAGACGTAAGTGGGGATATTTCTTAAGCTACAGGAAAGATGTGACTAGTGTTTTTTTTGAGACTGACTGCGTCTGCACCATCGCCCACTCACACAATACATAGACAATACATAGACGTAAAGACAGCGTTTTATTTAGAAATATTATTAATCTGTTGAACAGCTGACTCATTATATATAATTTTATTTGTGCGGTCGGTAAAAACATAATTAGTTGTGCCAGTTTCCTCAGAAGATACAGTACCAGTCAAAAAGTTTGTACACCCGACTCATTCAAGGGGATTTCTTTATTTTTTACTAATGCTCATTTTGATGGCAGCAATTATTTTAAGAACCAGGGAAGATAAGGTCACACTCCCACCAGTGATATCATTGAAAAGCCCATACTGTCCTCTCAAAGGGACAACAGGACTTAATACAGTGTCTTGTATAGCCTCAGAGATACGGACCCAGAACTGATAATCACTAGAGAGGACAAAAATGAATTGCTAGGTTAATTGCTAAGTCTCACGAAGATACACCTCACTGTATATGAGTTGTACCCTCTATTTGACTAAATAACCCAAGTGACTTGATCAGTAAACCAATAGAGTAGTTAGTTCTCTTAACCCATAAAACAAATCTGATCTCTATTCAAAAAGAGTGGTGGTTCAATTCAGTGCCATAGTCCACAATATCTCATAATGACAATCAAACAGGTTTAGACATTTCCGCAAATGTGTTAAAAGTAAAATATCACGTTTATGTAAGTATTCAGACCCTTTACTCAGTACTTTGTTGAAGCACCTTTGGCAGCAATTACAGCCTTGAGTCTTCTTAGGTATGATGCTACAATCTCGTCTGCAGATAACCCCCCTACTAGTTCTGACTTTGCTGATAGCTACTTTATTGAGGAATTTACTTACTATGACTGTGATAATGTGGCTGTCCCACCTAGCTACAATATCTTAAGATGAATGCACTAACTGTAAGTCACTCTGCTAAATTACTCAAATGTAAACATACATTTTGAGAAAGTAGTTCTTCAGCAGCACAAATTTATGCTGGCAACACCAACTTGAAAACATTCCTTTAAAATAAGAGTACCAATAGAAAAGCTTTAAGAATATATATCTTTGAAGCGTTCTACTGCAAGGAATGTGTGTTAGAGATGCAATGTCTGTTATGCAGGTGAATGAGGACCCAAAGCGACTTGGCGAAAACAGAGTCTTTAATCCAGTAAAGTAAATATTCAATACTCCTAGACAATTCGGAGCGGTAAATAAAGCATAAAGAATAATTCCACTCGTAATGACGAGAACAGACTGGAGACTCGATCATGTACTGCAGGTTTGCCTCGGGAAGGCACTTTGACCGTATAGACTCAGGCACCTGCTCACCACGCAGCATCTGAGGGAAACACGACACGACAGGGCGATACAAAGACACAGCACGGTGAACAATATGTCAAAGGATCCGACAGGACAGAAACGGAAAACAAGGGAGAAATAGGGACTCTAATCAGGGGAAAAGATAGGAACAGGTGTGGGAAGACTAAATGATTGATTAGGGAATAGGAACAGCTGGGAGCAGGAACGGAACGATAGAGAGAAGAGAGAGAGAGAGGGGAGAGGAGAAAAAGGGGAACAAACCTAAAAAGACCAGCAGGGGGAAAACGAACAGAAGGAAAAAAAAAAAAAGCAAAATGACAAGACAATATAAGACAAACATGACAGTACCCCCACTCACACCGAGCGCCCCTGGCGCACTCGAGGAGTGTCCTGGCGGCAACGGAGGAAATCATCAATCAGTGAACGGTCCAGCACGCCCCGAGACGGAACCCAACTCCTCTCAGGACCGTAACCTCCAATCCACTAAGTATTGAGTGACCGTCCCAGAACGCATGTCCATGATCCTACGTACCTTGTAAATAGGTGCGCTCTCGACAAGGACAGGAGGGAGGGAAGACGAACGGGGTGCAAAGAAAGGGCTTGACACAGGAGACATGGAACACAGGATGGACGAAGATGTCGCGGAAGAAGCAGTCGCACAGCGACAGGGATTGACGACCTGGAGACACGGAACGGACCAATGAAATCAAGGGAGTCAACTTACGAGAGGCTGTCGTAAGAGGAAGGTTGCGAGTGGAAAGCCACACTCTCTGGCCGCAACAATACCTAGGACTCTTAATCCTACGTTTTTGGGGCGGCTCTTACAGTCTGTGCCCTGTAACGGCAAAAGTGCAGACCTCACCCTCCTCAGGTGCGCTCACAACGTTGGACAAACGCTTGAGCGGAGGGAACGCTGACTCGGCAAGCTGGGATGAGAACAGAGGAGGCTGGTAACCAGACTACTCTGAACGGAGATAACCCGGTAGCAGACGAAGGAAGCGAGTGTGTGAGCGTATTCTGCCTAGGGGAGCTGTTCTGCCCAAGACGCAGGGTTTCTGAAAGAAAGGCTGCGTGTATGCGTCCAATCGTCTGATTGGCCCTCTCTGCTCGACCGTGGACTGTGGATGAAACCCGGAAGAGAGACTGACGGACGCACCATCATCAAACGACAGAACTCCCCTCAAAAAACTGTGACGTGAATTGCGGGCCTCTGTCTGGAAACGGCGTCTAACGGAGCTGAATTCTGAACACATTCTCGATGATGATTTGTGCCGTCTCTTAGCGGAAGGAAGTTTAGCGAGGGAATGAAATGTGCCGCCTTAGAGAAACTATCAACAACCGTAAGAATCACAGTCTTCCCCGCAGACAAAGGCAGACCGGTAATGAAGTCTAGGGCGATGTGAGACCATGGTCGAGGAAGGAGAATGGGAGCGGCCTGAGACGACCGGCAGGAGGAGAGTTACCTGACTTAGTCTGCGCGCAGTCGAACAAACGGCCACGAAACGGCGCGTGTCACGCTCCTGAGTCGGCCACCAAAAGCGCTGGAGAATAGACGCAAGAGTGCCTCGAACACCGGGATGACTCAGCTAACTTGGCAGAGTGAGCCCACTGAAGAACAGCCAGACGAAAGTGGAAACAGGAACGAAAAGAAGGTTTTCAGTTACGCGCGCGACGCAGTGTGCGTGAGTGCTGCTTAACCTGTCTTTCAATTCCCCAGACTGTCAACCCGACAACACGCCCAAAAAGAATCCCCTCGGGATCAGTAGAACCGCGAAGAACTAAAAGACGGGATAAGGCATCAGGCTTGGTGTTCTTGCTACCCGACGTAAGAAATCACAAACTCAAACGAAATAAAAACAACGCCCAACGAGCTTGACGGAAAGCATTAAGTCGTTTGGCAGAAACGGATGTACTCAAGGTTCTTATGGTCTGTCCAACGACAAAGGAACGGTCGCCCCTCCAACCACTGTCGCCATTCGCCTAGGGGCTGCGGATGGCGAAACGTTCCTTGATTACCCTACATCATAGTTGTTGCGTCAGATGGCGACAGGCGATGAGAAAATAAGCGCAAGGATGAACCTTATCGTCAGACTGGAAGCGCTGGGATAGAATGGCTCCCACGCCTACCTCTGAAGGCCAACCTCGACAATGAATTGTCTTAGTGACGCCAGAGTAACGAGGATAGGAGCGACGTGAAACGCTCTTTTAGAAGATCAAAAGCTCCCTGGGCGGAACCGACCACTTAAAACACGCCTTGACAGAAGTAAGAGCTGTGAGAGGGGCAGCAACTTGACCGAAATTACGAATGAAACGCCGATAGAAATTAGCGAAACCTAGAAAGCGCTGCAACTTCACACGTGACCTTGAACGGGCCAATCACTGACAGCTTGGACCTTAGCGGAATCCATCTGAATGCCTTCAGCGGAAATAACGGAACCGAGAAAAGTAACAGAGGAGACATGAAAAGAGCACTTCAGCCTTCACGAGACAATTCTCTAAAAGGTGCTGTAGAACACGCCGAACGTGCTGAACATGAATCTCGAGTGACGGTGAAAAATCAGATATCACAAGATAGACAAAAACAAAGATGTTCAGCATGTCTCTCAGAACATCATTAACTAATGCCTGAAAAACAGCTGGCGCATTGGCGAGACCAAAACGGCAGAACCCGGTACTCAAAATGCCCTAACGGAGAGTTAAACGCCATTTTCCACTCATCCCCCTCTCTGATGCGCACGAGATGGTAAGCGTTACGAAGGTCCAACTTAGTAAGCACCTGGCTCCCTGCAGAATCTCGAAGGCTGATGACATAAGGGGAAGCGGATAACGATTCTGAACCGTTATGTCATTCAGCCCTACGATAGTCACGAGGGCGCAGAGTACCGTCCTTTTCTTAACAAAAAAACCCCGCCCCGGCCGGGAGAGGAAGAAGGCACTATGGTACCGGGCGTCCAAGAGACACAGACAAATAATCCTCGAGAGCCTTACGTTCGGGAGCCGACAGAGAGTATAGTCTACCCCGAGGGAGGAGTGGTCCCCGGAAGGAGATCAATACTACAATCATACGACCGGTGAGGAGGAAGGGAGTTGGCTCGGGACCGACTGAAGACCGTGCGCAGATCTGATATTCCTCCGGCACTCCTGTCAAATCGCAGGTTCCTCCTGAGAAGTGGGGACAGAAGAAACGGGAGGGATGGCAGACATTAAACACTTCACATGACAAGAAACGTTCCAGGATAGGATAGAATTACTAGACCAATTAATAGAAGGATTATGACATACTAGCCAGGGGATGACCCAAAACAACAGGTGTAAAAGGTGAACAAAAATCAAAAAGAAATAGTCTCACTGTGGTTACCAGATACTGAGAGGGTTAAAGGTAGTGTCTCAAATCTGATACTGGGAAGATGACTAACATCTAAAGTCCATGAACATGGGCGTAGGCTTGTCTAACTCTCTGAAAGGAATGTCATGTTTCAGAGCCCATGCTTCGTCCATGAAACAACCTCAGCCCCAGAGTCTATCAAGGCACTGCATGTAAGCACCCGAACCGTCCAGCGTAGATGGACCGACAAAGTAGTACAGGATCTAGATGGAGAGACCTGAGTAGTAGCGCACCAGTAGCCCTCCGCTTACTGATGAGCTCTGGCTTACTGGACATGAATTAACAAAATGTCCAGCAAGTCCGCAATAGAGGCACAGGCGGTTGGTGATCCTCCGTCTCTCCTTAGTCGAGAGATGCGAATACCTCCCAGCTGCATAGGCTCAGTCTCAGAGCCAGAGGAGGGAGATGGTTGCGATGCGGAGCAGGAAAACACCGTTGACGCGAGCTTTTCCTTTGAGCCTGGTGACGAAGATCTGCAAAAATTGCGTTCTATGCGGATGGCGAGAAATCAAAGAGTCCACTTGAAGGAACCTCCCGGGGAGAGAATCTCATCTTTTTAACCACTGCGTGGAGTCCTCCAGAAAACGGAAGTTGCAGCTGTTTGTTTCCGCTCGCCTGTATGTCACTTCAGAGGCAGCAAGAGTGCGAAACTCAATAGAGTAATCCGTTATGGATCGATCACCTTGGCATAGGGAAGCCAGGGCCCTAGAAGCCTCCCTACCAAAAACTGAACGGTCAAAAACCCGAATCATCTCCTCTTTAAAGTTCTGGTACTTGTTAGAGCAATCAGCCCTTGCCTCCCAGATAGCTGTGCCCCACTCTCGAGCCCGGCCAGTAAGGAGTGAAATGACGTAAGCAACCCGAGCTCTCTCTCTAGAGTATGTGTTGGGTTGGAGAGAGAACACAATATCACACTGGGTGAGAAAGGAGCGAGCACTCCGTGGGCTGCCCGGAGTAGCAAGGTGGGTTATTAACCCTAGGTTCCGGAGGCTCGGCAGGCCAGGAAGTAACAGGTGGCACGAGACGAAGACTCTGGAACTGTCCAGAGAGGTCGGAAACCTGAGCGGCCAGGTTCTCCACGGCATGGCGAGCAGCAGACAATTCCTGCTCGTGTCTGCCGAGCATGGCTCCTTGGATCTCGACGGCAGTGTTACGAGCGTCTGTAGTCGCTGGGTCCATTCTTTGGTCGGATCCTTCTGTTATGCAGGTGAATGAGGACCCAAAAGCGACTTGGCGAAAACAGAGTCTTTAATCCAGTAAAGTAAATATTCAATACTCCTAGACAATTCGGAGCGGTAAATAAAGCATAAAGAACAATTCCACTCGTAATGACGAGAACAGACTGGAGACTCGATCATGTACTGCAGGTTGCCTCGGGAAGGCACTTGACCGTAGCAGACTCAGACACCTGCTCACCACGCAGCATCTGAGGGAAACACGACACGACAGGGCGATACAAAGACACAGCACGGTGAACAATATACAAGGATCCGACAGGGCAGAAACGGAAAACAAGGGGAGAAATAGGGACTCTAATCAGGGGAAAAGATAGGGAACAGGTGTGGGAAGACTAAATGATTGATTAGGGGAATAGGAACAGCTGGGAGCAGGAACGGAACGATAGAGAGAAGAGAGAGAGAGAGGGAGAGAGAAAAAAGGGAACGAACCTAAAAAGACCAGCATAGGGGAAAACGAACAGAAGGAAAAGCAAATGACAAGACAATATAAGACAAACATGACAATGTCTTCTCAAAATACTTTGTTTTTGAAGTTTTAAACCGGAAGTGTGTTTTCTATTATTGCCTATTGCTCTGCCTCCTCTCTGGTTTAACTCACTGAAAAACTTGATGGAATAAGGACAAACTTTTTGACAGATGTGACTCCTCGCTGACATCTATAGAGATCTGCCTATATTTTTAATAGCCAGAGTTTATTAATTCATGGGACTATTCAGATAAACTATGGCAATGGGGAAACTGTTTAAAAAAAACTTGTTTCATCTCTTTTGCTGGATGTGACCCTTTCAATCCAAAGGTAAAGACAACTCTTATTATTGATGACCGTTTATCAATAAGTAATAATTATTGAAATGCTTCTAAACTGAAAATTATACAAAAATACCATTTAGTGATGGTTTCAATAGAGGTCGACCGCTTATGATTTTTCAACGCCCGATACCGATAGCGATTATTGAGGACCAAAAAAGCCATACCTATTAATTGCCTGATTTCACTTTTTATTTGTAATAATGACAATTACAATAATACTGAATGAACACTTATTTTAACTTCATATAATACATCAATAAAATCAATTTAGCCTCAAATAAATAATGAAACATGTTCAATTTGGTTTAAATAATGCAAAAACAAAGTGTTGAGAAGAAAGTAAAAGTGCAATATGTGCCATGTAAAAGCTAATGTTTAAGTTCCTTGCTCAGAATATGAGAATATATGAAAGTTGGTGGTTCCTTTTAACATGAGTCTTCAATATTCTGGGTAAGAAGTTTTAGGTTGTAGTTATTATAGGAATTATAGGACTATTTCTCTCTATACCATTTGTATTTCATTAACCTTGACTATTGATGTTCTTATAGGCACTTTAGTATTGCCAGTGTAACAGTATAGCTTCCGTCCCTCTCCTTGCCCTAACTGGGCTCGAACCAGGGAACACAGACAACAGCCACCCTTTGAAGATCACATCCATCGCTTCAACAAAAGCCGCGGCCCTTGCAGAGCAAGGGAACAACTACCTCCAAGTCTCAGAGCGAGTGACATCACTGATTGAAACGCTATTAGCAGTGCACCCTGCTAACTAGCTAGCCATTTCACATCGGTTACACCAGCCTAATCTCGGGAGTTGATAGGGCTTGAAGTCATAAAATTAACTCTTGAAGCACAGCGAAGAGCTGCTGGCAAATGCACAAAAGTGCTGTTTGAATGAATGCTGACGAGCCTGCTGCTGCCCACCATCGCTCAGTCAGACTGCTCTATCAAAATATCAAATCATAGACTTAATTATAACATAATAACATACAGAAATACGAGCCTTTGGTTATTAATATGGTCAATCCGGAAACTATCATTTCAAAACAAAATGTTTATTCTTTCAGTGAAATATGGAACCTTTCCTTATTTTAACTAATGGATATTACTGTTACATTGTACAACCTTCAATGTTATGTCATAATTATGTACAATTCTGGCAAATTAATTATGGTCTTTGTTAGAATAAATGGACTTCACACAGTTCGCAACGAGCCAGGTGGCCCAAACTGCTGCATTATACCCTGCTTGCACGAAATGCAAGAGAAGTGACACAATTTCCTAATTATAAGAAATTCATGTTAGCAGGCAATATTAACTAAATATGCAGGTTTAAAAACATATACTTGTGTATTGATTTTAAAGAAAGGGATGGATGTTTATGGTTAGGTTTGGTGCAACGATGTAAATCATCACCCGTTTGGTGAAGTAGGCTGTGATTCGATGAGAAATTAACAGGCACCGCATCGATTATATGCAACGCAGGACACGCTAGATAAACTAGTAATATCATCAACCATGCCTGTAGTTAACTAGTGAGTAAGTTAAGATTGATTGGTTTTATAAGATAAGTTTAATGCTGGCTAACAACTTGTCTTGGCTTCTTGCTGCCCTCACGTAACAGGTAATCAGCCTGCCACGCAGGCTGCTCGGAGTGCAAGGTGAGGCAGGTGGTTAGAGCGTTGGACTAGTAAATCGGGTCACGCCTTGGTGTTGTATTTTGTGTTTTTGTTATATGTTTGGGTAGGCCAGGGTGTGACATGGGTTTATATGTTGTATTCGTATTGGGGTTTGTATTATTTGGGATTGCGGCTGATTAGGGTGTGGTATAGGGTTTGGCTGCCTGAGGCGATTCTCACCAGAGTCAGGTGCTTATCGTTGTCTCCGATTGGGAACCGTATTTAGGCAGCCTCAGTTTCGCTTTGTATTTCGTGGGTGTTTGTTCCTGTCTTTGTGTAGTATTCACCAGATAGGCTGTAATTAGTTTCCGTTCCGTTCTGTTGTTTTTGTAGTTAGTATCAGTTATTTCATGTACCGCGTTTCTTTCATTAAAGTCATGAGTAACTTACACGCCGCGCTCGGTCCGACTCTCTTCATTCAACAGACGAATGCCGATACAACCAGAAGGTTGAAAAAACGAATCCCCGAGCAAAATCTGCCATTCTGCCCTGAACAAACCCACAGTTCCTAAGCAGTCATTGAAAATAAGAATGTGTTCTTAACTGACTTGCCCAGTTAAATAAAGGTGTAAAATATATATATATATATATATATATAAACGCCAAATTGGTGTCCAAAAATTTCCGATTGTTAGAAAACTTGAAAATCGCCCTAATTAAATCAGTCAACATCTAGTTTCTAATAATTTATTTTGCCAACTGTGAGATTTATCCAGTTTCATCCAAAGGGGACTATAATAACATTTAACACAAAACATATATATTAAAATGTCAATATGTTTTTGTAATAACTTACCTCTACTTATACAGTAGATATGTGAATCACTGAACCCAAAGCCTTATGTATGATTTGACTAATCGACAGGGCACAGATAGACTGCTCTCTCTTTCTGATTCAATCACTGGTCCTATGTTCCAGCATGTTACAGTGAAAACCATGTGTTTGACTAACACCCAGTCCTTTCCTTGTCAGCAGCTCTACTCATTACCATGGATAGGAAACTCAGTCGTCATGCCATGTCAAATTACCTTAATGTACTGTATGCTTTATTATATTGGAAAACCAAATGCATATTGTTATTTCTCTTTCAATTCTTAATTGTCACTTCTCATGTCATACAGTCACCTCCAAAGTATTGGGACATTTTTGGTTGTTTTGGTTCTGTTCTCCATTATTTGTGCCCAATAGAAATTAATGGTAAATAATGTATTGTGTCATTTTGGGAGTCACTTTATTGTAAATTAGAATATGCTTCTACATTCATGTGAAAGCTACCATGATTAAGGATAGTCCCTGAATGAAAATGCTAACCTCCCTGTTATTGTAATGGTGAGAGGTTAACAGATGTTGGAGGCATGATATTTGTACATCTGTAACTGTGTCTCACTCATCATAATTCACAATTCATTAATCATGGTAGCATACGAAATATATTCAATCTTATTTCAAATAAAAGTGTCTCGAAAAAATTACACTATACATTATTACCGATACGAGCAAAAATTATCAAAACAAACAGCATATGCATCCAACAAGTTTATAGAGTCACAAGATTGATGTAATCACTGTGCTAGAATATAGGACAAATACTAAACTTTTAACTGCTGATGCATAAGTATTTCTGTATATCGCATGTGCAGCAGAGGGAAAAAACTTTACTCTACACAAGAAACACATACAAAGCTCTCCTCTAACCACTCCATTTGGCAAATCTAAGTAAAACAATTATATTGTCCTGATTCCTGCTACAAGCAAAAACTAAAGCAGGGAAGTACCGAGTGACACAAGCTATATATGGAAGTGGTCAGATGACTCGGATGCTACGCTACAGGACTGTTTTGCTAGCACAGACTGGAATATGTTTCGGGATTCATCCAATGGCATTGAGGAGTATACTACCTCAGTCACAGGCTTCATCAATAAATGCATCGACGACGTCATCCCCACAGTGACCGCACGTACATATCCCAACCAGAAGCCATGGATTACAAGTAACAACCGCACCCAGCTAAAGGCTAGAAGCTGCCGCTCTCAAGGAGCGGGACACTAATTCGGATGCTTAAGAAATCCTGCTATGCCCTCAGACAAACCATCAAACAGGCAAAGCATCAATACAGAACAAAAATTGAATCCTACTACAACGGCTCTGATGCTCGTCAGATGTGGCAGGGCTTGCAAACTATTACTGACCACAAAGGGAAACCCACCTGTGAGCTGCCAAGTGACGCAAGCTTAACAGATGGGCTAAAATACTTTGATGCTCGCTTCGAGGCAAGCAATATCGAAGCATACATGAGAGCACCAGCTGTTCCAGACGACTGTGTGATCATGCTCTC
>NW_025750978.1:0-16936 GCF_021184085.1 Oncorhynchus gorbuscha | reverse complement strand
AGTTCATATAGACCAGAGGTAGTTCATATAGACCAGAGGTAGTTCATATAGACCAGAGGTAGTTCATATAGACCAGAGGTAGTTAATATAGACCAGAGGTAGTTAATATAGACCAGAGGTAGTTCATATAGACCAGTCATTAAACAGTGTTACATGGACCAGAGGTAGTTCATATAGACCAGAGGTAGTTAATATAGACCAGAGGTAGTTCATATAGACCTGAGGTAGTTCATATAGACCAGAGGTAGTTCATATAGACCAGAGGTAGTTCATATAGACCAGAGGTAGTTCATATAGACCAGAGGTAGTTCATATAGACCAGTCATTAAACAGTGTTACATGGACCAGAGGTAGTTAATATAGACCAGAGGTAGTTCATATAGACTAGAGGTAGTTCATATAGACCAGAGGTAGTTCATATAGACCAGAGGTAGTTCATATAGACCAGAGGTAGTTCATATAGACCAGAGGTAGTTAATATAGACCAGTCATTAAACAGTGTTACATGGACCAGAGGTAGTTCATATAGACCAGTCATTAAACAGTGTTACATGGACCAGAGGTAGTTAATATAGACCAGAGGTAGTTAATATAGACCAGAGGTAGTTAATATAGACCAGAGGTAGTTAATATAGACCAGAGGTAGTTAATATAGACTAGTCATTAGATGTGTTATATAGACCAGAGGTAGTTAATATAGACCAGTCATTAGATGTGTTATATAGACCAGAGGTAGTTCATATAGACCAGTCATTAGATGTGTTATATAGACCAGAGGTAGTTCATATAGACCAGAGGTAGTTCATATAGACCAGTCATTAGATGTGTTATATAGACCAGAGGTAGTTCATATAGACCAGTCATTAGATGTGTTATATAGACCAGAGGTAGTTCATATAGACCAGTCATTAGATGTGTTATATAGACCAGAGGTAGTTCATATAGACCAGTCATTAGATGTGTTATATAGACCAGAGGTAGTTCATATAGACCAGAGGTAGTTCATATAGACCAGAGGTAGTTCATATAGACCAGAGGTAGTTCATATAGACTAGAGGTAGTTCATATAGACCAGTCATTAGATGTGTTATATAGACCAGAGGTAGTTCATATAGACCAGTCATTAGATGTGTTATATAGACCAGAGGTAGTTCATATAGACCAGAGGTAGTTAATATAGACCAGAGGTAGTTCATATAGACCAGAGGTAGTTAATATAGACCAGTCATTAGATGTGTTATATAGACCAGAGGTAGTTCATATAGACCAGAGGTAGTTCATATAGACCAGAGGTAGTTCATATAGACCAGAGGTAGTTCATATAGACCAGTCATTAGATGTGTTATATAGACCAGAGGTAGTTCATATAGACCAGTCATTAGATGTGTTATATAGACCAGAGGTAGTTCATATAGACCAGTCATTAGATGTGTTATATAGACCAGAGGTAGTTCATATAGACCAGTCATTAGATGTGTTATATAGACCAGAGGTAGTTCATATAGACCAGTCATTAGATGTGTTATATAGATCAGAGGTAGTTAATATAGACCAGAGGTAGTTCATATAGACCAGAGGTAGTTCATATAGACTAGAGGTAGTTCATATAGACTAGAGGTAGTTCATATAGACCAGAGGTAGTTAATATAGACCAGAGGTAGTTAATATAGACCAGAGGTAGTTCATATAGACCAGAGGTAGTTAATATAGACCAGAGGTAGTTAATATAGACCAGAGGTAGTTCATATAGACCAGAGGTAGTTAATATAGACCAGAGGTAGTTCATATAGACCAGAGGTAGTTAATATAGACCAGAGGTAGTTCATATAGACCAGAGGTAGTTAATATAGACCAGAGGTAGTTAATATAGACCAGAGGTAGTTCATATAGACCAGAGGTAGTTCATATAGACCAGAGGTAGTTCATATAGACCAGAGGTAGTTCATATAGACCAGAGGTAGTTAATATAGACCAGAGGTAGTTAATATAGACCAGAGGTAGTTAATATAGACCAGAGGTAGTTCATATAGACCAGAGGTAGTTAATATAGACCAGAGGTAGTTCATATAGACCAGTCATTAGATGTGTTATATAGACCAGAGGTAGTTAATATAGACCAGAGGTAGTTCATATAGACCAGAGGTAGTTCATATAGACCAGAGGTAGTTCATATAGACCAGAGGTAGTTCATATAGACCAGAGGTAGTTCATATAGACCAGTCATTAGATGTGTTATATAGACCAGAGGTAGTTCATATAGACCAGAGGTAGTTCATATAGACCAGTCATTAGATGTGTTATATAGACCAGAGGTAGTTCATATAGACCAGAGGTAGTTCATATAGACCAGAGGTAGTTCATATAGACCAGAGGTAGTTCATATAGACCAGTCATTAAACAGTGTTACATGGACCAGAGGTAGTTCATATAGACCAGTCATTAAACAGTGTTACATGGACCAGAGGTAGTTCATATAGACCAGAGGTAGTTCATATAGACCAGAGGTAGTTCATATAGACCAGAGGTAGTTCATATAGACCAGAGGTAGTTCATATAGACCAGAGGTAGTTCATATAGACCAGAGGTAGTTCATATAGACCAGAGGTAGTTCATATAGACTAGAGGTAGTTCATATAGACCAGAGGTAGTTCATATAGACCAGAGGTAGTTCATATAGACCAGAGGTAGTTCATATAGACCAGTCATTAAACAGTGTTACATGGACCAGAGGTAGTTAATATAGACCAGTCATTAAACAGTGTTACATGGACCAGAGGTAGTTAATATAGACCAGTCATTAAACAGTGTTACATGGACCAGAGGTAGTTAATATAGACCAGAGGTAGTTAATATAGACCAGAGGTAGTTCATATAGACCAGAGGTAGTTAATATAGACCAGTCATTAAACAGTGTTACATGGACCAGAGGTAGTTAATATAGACCAGAGGTAGTTAATATAGACCAGAGGTAGTTAATATAGACCAGAGGTAGTTAATATAGACCAGTCATTAAACAGTGTTACATGGACCAGAGGTAGTTAATATAGACCAGAGGTAGTTAATATAGACCAGAGGTAGTTCATATAGACCAGAGGTAGTTCATATAGACCAGAGGTAGTTCATATAGACCAGAGGTAGTTCATATAGACTAGAGGTAGTTCATATAGACCAGAGGTAGTTCATATAGACCAGAGGTAGTTAATATAGACCAGTCATTAAACAGTGTTACATGGACCAGAGGTAGTTAATATAGACCAGAGGTAGTTAATATAGACCAGAGGTAGTTAATATAGACCAGAGGTAGTTAATATAGACCAGTCATTAAACAGTGTTACATGGACCAGAGGTAGTTAATATAGACCAGAGGTAGTTAATATAGACCAGAGGTAGTTCATATAGACCAGAGGTAGTTCATATAGACCAGAGGTAGTTCATATAGACCAGAGGTAGTTAATATAGACCAGAGGTAGTTCATATAGACCAGAGGTAGTTCATATAGACCAGAGGTAGTTCATATAGACCAGAGGTAGTTCATATAGACCAGAGGTAGTTCATATAGACCAGAGGTAGTTAATATAGACCAGAGGTAGTTAATATAGACCAGTCATTAAACAGTGTTACATGGACCAGAGGTAGTTAATATAGACCAGAGGTAGTTAATATAGACCAGAGGTAGTTCATATAGACCAGAGGTAGTTCATATAGACCAGAGGTAGTTCATATAGACCAGCGGTAGTTAATATAGACCAGAGGTAGTTAATATAGACCAGAGGTAGTTCATATAGACCAGAGGTAGTTCATATAGACCAGAGGTAGTTAATATAGACCAGAGGTAGTTCATATAGACCAGAGGTAGTTAATATAGACCAGAGGTAGTTAATATAGACCAGAGGTAGTTCATATAGACTAGAGGTAGTTCATATAGACCAGAGGTAGTTCATATAGACCAGAGGTAGTTCATATAGACCAGAGGTAGTTCATATAGACCAGAGGTAGTTCATATAGACCAGAGGTAGTTCATATAGACCAGAGGTAGTTAATATAGACCAGTCATTAAACAGTGTTACATGGACCAGAGGTAGTTAATATAGACCAGTCATTAAACAGTGTTACATGGACCAGAGGTAGTTAATATAGACCAGTCATTAAACAGTGTTACATGGACCAGAGGTAGTTAATATAGACCAGAGGTAGTTAATATAGACCAGAGGTAGTTCATATAGACCAGAGGTAGTTAATATAGACCAGTCATTAAACAGTGTTATATAGACCAGAGGTAGTTAATATAGACCAGAGGTAGTTCATATAGACTAGAGGTAGTTCATATAGACCAGAGGTAGTTCATATAGACCAGAGGTAGTTCATATAGACTAGAGGTAGTTCATATAGACCAGAGGTAGTTCATATAGACCAGAGGTAGTTCATATAGACCAGAGGTAGTTCATATAGACCAGTCATTAAACAGTGTTACATGGACCAGAGGTAGTTAATATAGACCAGAGGTAGTTAATATAGACCAGAGGTAGTTAATATAGACCAGAGGTAGTTAATATAGACCAGTCATTAAACAGTGTTACATGGACCAGAGGTAGTTAATATAGACCAGAGGTAGTTAATATAGACCAGAGGTAGTTCATATAGACCAGAGGTAGTTAATATAGACCAGTCATTAAACAGTGTTACATGGACCAGAGGTAGTTAATATAGACCAGTCATTAAACAGTGTTACATGGACCAGAGGTAGTTAATATAGACCAGTCATTAAACAGTGTTACATGGACCAGAGGTAGTTAATATAGACCAGTCATTAAACAGTGTTACATGGACCAGAGGTAGTTAATATAGACCAGTCATTAAACAGTGTTATATAGACCAGAGGTAGTTAATATAGACCAGTCATTAAACAGTGTTACATGGACCAGAGGTAGTTAATATAGACCAGAGGTAGTTAATATAGACCAGAGGTAGTTAATATAGACCAGAGGTAGTTAATATAGACCAGTCATTAAACAGTGTTACATGGACCAGAGGTAGTTAATATAGACCAGAGGTAGTTAATATAGACCAGAGGTAGTTCATATAGACCAGAGGTAGTTCATATAGACCAGAGGTAGTTCATATAGACCAGAGGTAGTTCATATAGACTAGAGGTAGTTCATATAGACCAGAGGTAGTTCATATAGACCAGAGGTAGTTAATATAGACCAGTCATTAAACAGTGTTACATGGACCAGAGGTAGTTAATATAGACCAGAGGTAGTTAATATAGACCAGAGGTAGTTAATATAGACCAGTCATTAAACAGTGTTACATGGACCAGAGGTAGTTAATATAGACCAGAGGTAGTTAATATAGACCAGTCATTAAACAGTGTTACATGGACCAGAGGTAGTTCATATAGACCAGAGGTAGTTAATATAGACCAGTCATTAAACAGGTAGTTCATATAGACCAGTCATTAAACAGTGTTACATGGACCAGAGGTAGTTTATATAGACCAGAGGTAGTTAATATAGACCAGAGGTAGTTAATATAGACCAGAGGTAGTTAATATAGACCAGAGGTAGTTAATATAGACCAGTCATTAAACAGTGTTACATGGACCAGAGGTAGTTCATATAGACCAGAGGTAGTTAATATAGACCAGTCATTAAACAGTGTTACATGGACCAGAGGTAGTTAATATAGACCAGAGGTAGTTAATATAGACCAGAGGTAGTTCATATAGACCAGAGGTAGTTCATATAGACCAGAGGTAGTTCATATAGACCAGAGGTAGTTAATATAGACCAGAGGTAGTTCATATAGACTAGAGGTAGTTCATATAGACCAGAGGTAGTTCATATAGACCAGAGGTAGTTAATATAGACCAGAGGTAGTTCATATAGACCAGAGGTAGTTCATATAGACCAGAGGTAGTTCATATAGACCAGAGGTAGTTAATATAGACCAGAGGTAGTTCATATAGACTAGAGGTAGTTAATATAGACCAGAGGTAGTTAATATAGACCAGAGGTAGTTCATATAGACTAGAGGTAGTTAATATAGACCAGAGGTAGTTAATATAGACCAGAGGTAGTTAATATAGACCAGAGGTAGTTCATATAGACCAGAGGTAGTTAATATAGACCAGAGGTAGTTCATATAGACTAGAGGTAGTTCATATAGACCAGAGGTAGTTCATATAGACCAGAGGTAGTTCATATAGACCAGAGGTAGTTCATATAGACTAGAGGTAGTTCATATAGACCAGAGGTAGTTCATATAGACCAGAGGTAGTTCATATAGACCAGAGGTAGTTCATATAGACCAGAGGTAGTTCATATAGACCAGAGGTAGTTAATATAGACCAGAGGTAGTTAATATAGACCAGAGGTAGTTCATATAGACCAGAGGTAGTTCATATAGACCAGAGGTAGTTCATATAGACCAGAGGTAGTTCATATAGACCAGAGGTAGTTAATATAGACCAGAGGTAGTTCATATAGACTAGAGGTAGTTCATATAGACCAGAGGTAGTTCATATAGACCAGAGGTAGTTAATATAGACCAGAGGTAGTTCATATAGACCAGAGGTAGTTCATATAGACCAGAGGTAGTTAATATAGACCAGAGGTAGTTAATATAGACCAGAGGTAGTTCATATAGACCAGAGGTAGTTCATATAGACCAGAGGTAGTTCATATAGACCAGAGGTAGTTAATATAGACCAGAGGTAGTTCATATAGACCAGAGGTAGTTCATATAGACCAGAGGTAGTTCATATAGACCAGAGGTAGTTCATATAGACCAGAGGTAGTTAATATAGACCATATAGACCAGGTAGTTCATATAGACCAGAGGTAGTTCATATAGACCAGAGGTAGTTAATATAGACCAGAGGTAGTTCATATAGACTAGAGGTAGTTAATATAGACCAGAGGTAGTTAATATAGACCAGAGGTAGTTCATATAGACTAGAGGTAGTTAATATAGACCAGAGGTAGTTAATATAGACCAGAGGTAGTTAATATAGACCAGAGGTAGTTCATATAGACCAGAGGTAGTTAATATAGACCAGAGGTAGTTCATATAGACTAGAGGTAGTTCATATAGACCAGAGGTAGTTCATATAGACCAGAGGTAGTTCATATAGACCAGAGGTAGTTCATATAGACTAGAGGTAGTTCATATAGACCAGAGGTAGTTCATATAGACCAGAGGTAGTTCATATAGACCAGAGGTAGTTCATATAGACCAGAGGTAGTTCATATAGACCAGAGGTAGTTAATATAGACCAGAGGTAGTTAATATAGACCAGAGGTAGTTCATATAGACCAGAGGTAGTTCATATAGACCAGAGGTAGTTCATATAGACCAGAGGTAGTTCATATAGACCAGAGGTAGTTAATATAGACCAGAGGTAGTTCATATAGACTAGAGGTAGTTCATATAGACCAGAGGTAGTTCATATAGACCAGAGGTAGTTAATATAGACCAGAGGTAGTTAATATAGACCAGAGGTAGTTCATATAGACCAGAGGTAGTTCATATAGACCAGAGGTAGTTCATATAGACCAGAGGTAGTTCATATAGACTAGAGGTAGTTCATATAGACCAGAGGTAGTTCATATAGACCAGAGGTAGTTAATATAGACCAGTCATTAAACAGTGTTACATGGACCAGAGGTAGTTAATATAGACCAGAGGTAGTTAATATAGACCAGAGGTAGTTAATATAGACCAGTCATTAAACAGTGTTACATGGACCAGAGGTAGTTAATATAGACCAGAGGTAGTTAATATAGACCAGTCATTAAACAGTGTTACATGGACCAGAGGTAGTTCATATAGACCAGAGGTAGTTAACATAGACCAGAGGTAGTTAATATAGACCAGTCATTAAACAGTGTTACATGGACCAGAGGTAGTTAATATAGACCAGAGGTAGTTAATATAGACCAGAGGTAGTTCATATAGACCAGAGGTAGTTCATATAGACCAGAGGTAGTTCATATAGACCAGAGGTAGTTAAGATAGACCAGAGGTAGTTAATATAGACCAGAGGTAGTTAATATAGACCAGAGGTAGTTCATATAGACCAGAGGTAGTTCATATAGACCAGAGGTAGTTCATATAGACCAGAGGTAGTTCATATAGACCAGAGGTAGTTCATATAGACCAGAGGTAGTTAATATAGACCAGAGGTAGTTCATATAGACTAGAGGTAGTTCATATAGACCAGAGGTAGTTCATATAGACCAGAGGTAGTTCATATAGACCAGAGGTAGTTCATATAGCCCAGAGGTAGTTCATATAGACCAGAGGTAGTTAATATAGACCAGTCATTAAACAGTGTTACATGGACCAGAGGTAGTTAATATAGACCAGTCATTAAACAGTGTTACATGGACCAGAGGTAGTTAATATAGACCAGTCATTAAACAGTGTTACATGGACCAGAGGTAGTTAATATAGACCAGAGGTAGTTAATATAGACCAGAGGTAGTTCATATAGACCAGAGGTAGTTAATATAGACCAGTCATTAAACAGTGTTACATGGACCAGAGGTAGTTAATATAGACCAGAGGTAGTTAATATAGACCAGAGGTAGTTCATATAGACCAGAGGTAGTTCATATAGACCAGAGGTAGTTAATATAGACCAGAGGTAGTTCATATAGACCAGAGGTAGTTCATATAGACCAGAGGTAGTTCATATAGACCAGTCATTAAACAGTGTTACATGGACCAGAGGTAGTTAATATAGACCAGAGGTAGTTAATATAGACCAGAGGTAGTTAATATAGACCAGAGGTAGTTAATATAGACCAGTCATTAAACAGTGTTACATGGACCAGAGGTAGTTAATATAGACCAGAGGTAGTTAATATAGACCAGAGGTAGTTCATATAGACCAGAGGTAGTTAATATAGACCAGAGGTAGTTCATATAGACTAGAGGTAGTTCATATAGACCAGAGGTAGTTCATATAGACCAGAGGTAGTTCATATAGACTAGAGGTAGTTCATATAGACCAGAGGTAGTTCATATAGACCAGAGGTAGTTCACATAGACCAGAGGTAGTTCATATAGACCAGAGGTAGTTCATATAGACCAGAGGTAGTTCATATAGACCAGAGGTAGTTCATATAGACCAGAGGTAGTTCATATAGACCAGAGGTAGTTCATATAGACCAGTCATTAAACAGTGTTACATGGACCAGAGGTAGTTAATATAGACCAGTCATTAAACAGTGTTACATGGACCAGAGGTAGTTCATATAGACCAGTCATTAAACAGTGTTACATGGACCAGAGGTAGTTAATATAGACCAGTCATTAAACAGTGTTACATGGACCAGAGGTAGTTAATATAGACCAGTCATTAAACAGTGTTACATGGACTAGAGGTAGTTAATATAGACCAGTCATTAAACAGTGTTACATGGACTAGAGGTAGTTAATATAGACCAGAGGTAGTTAATATAGACCAGTCATTAAACAGTGTTACATGGACTAGAGGTAGTTCATATAGACCAGTCATTAGATGTGTTACGTGGACCAGAGGTAGTTCATATATACCAGTGGACTCTAACTAAGCATTTCACTTAGTCTACAACTGTAGTTTACGAAGCATGTGACTAATACCATTTGATTTGATTAGACTTTCTTGAACAACATAATTTCATAAACGCCTCATCAGTTTAGTTGTGGTCAGAACACACAACGTGACCTTGTTGTTCGTCCATCGTTTTGTAAATTAACACCGTAAAGTCTCAAAAACACGGTAACAACTATCATTCTGATCTCACGTAACGCTCAGTCCTCGCATCCATACCTCCGTCTATACGTTTGAGAGTGTTTACGTTATCTCCAGACCCATCGCTCAGCTGTTAGCCAATCAAAACACAGTGTTTGGGTGGACCGATCTTATTTCCTGAATTCCAGATTGCCCCTGTAGTGGTATTTACAGCAGGTCACCTGACGCCCCAACGAACAGATACGAAGGGCAGGCCTCTCCTGTTACACTGACCGGGAGGGGAGGGTGTGTGTCTGTTGGGGAGGGGGTGTCTGTTGGGGAGGGGCGGTCTCTTGGGGAGGGGGAGGGTGTGTGTCTGTTGGGGAGGGGGAGGGGTGTCTGTTGGGGAGGGGGGGTCTGTGGGGGGGGTCTGTTGGAGAGGGGGAGGGGTCTGTTGGTGGGGGTCTGAGTGTGAGCAAGCGTATGTGGTGTGTTTGTGTGTGTTGGAGAGATACAGGTTTGTAAGTGTGTGTGTGTGTGTGTGTGTGTGTGTGTGTGTGTGTGTGTGTGTGTGTGTGTGTGTGTGTGTGTGTGTGTGTGTGTGTGTGTGTGTGTGTGTGTGTGTGTGTGTGTGTGTGTGTGTGTGTGTGTGTGTGTGTTTATGTTTATGCGTGTGTCGTTGAATCAGTTTACCTTCCTCAAATCCTAATCTTAACCACGAGGGGAGAAAACCCCCCAAAACACAGACCTCAGATCAGTTACTAGGGAAACCAGATAATACTCTGAATCCATACGAGACTCTATAGTGGATACAGTAGGCTGCTGGACCGGAGGCTACATTTAGCTTCAGCCAATAGGCTTAGCTTCAGACCTCAGATCAGTTACTAGGGAAACCAGATAATAAATACTCTGTGAATCACACACCCTTTAAATCCCCTATGCTCCTTCATGACACCTTGTGACTACTATACATCACTACAGAGACAGGTTGAAGGGACAGATGGACAGGGGGTGGAGGTGTTGTTTAAACCCCCTCCCCTCTCTCCTCTCCTCTCCTCTCCCCTCTTCTCCTCTCCTCCCCTCTCCTCCACCCCTCTCCTCTCCTCTCCTCCCCTCTCCTCCTCCCTCTCCTCTCCTCCACCCTCTCCTCTCCTCTCCTCCCCTCTCCTCCACCCTCTCTCCTCTCCTCCACCCTCTCCTCTCCTCTCCTCCCCTCTCCTCCACCCTCTCCTCTCCTCTCCTCCCCTCTCCTCCTCCCCTCCTCTCCTCCACCCTCTCCTCTCCTCCCCTCTCCTCCACCCTCTCCTCTCCTCTCCCCTCCCCTCTCCTCCTCCCTCTCCTCTCCTCCACCCTCTCCTCTCCTCCACCCTCTCCTCTCCTCTCCTCCCCTCTCCTCCACCCTCTCCTCTCCTCCCCTCTCCTCCTCCCTCTCCTCTCCTCCACCCTCTCCTCTCCTCTCCTCCCCTCTCCTCCACCCTCTCCTCTCCTCTCCAGTCCTGACCCAAAATATGACTAAGGAGAGGGGAGGAGGGGGAGGAGGGGGAGGAAGGGGGTGAGAACAGTTGTGGGGAGACTCAGACCAACCCAAATACAGCAGCTGAGAGAGAAGGGAGAGGTGGGAGGTTTGGGGGCATTCTAATGATGTCACAATGACCAATGAGAACAAAGAGCAGGATATCTACTAAAGATGTCACAGTGACCAATCAGAACAAAGAGCTGGATATCTACTAATGATGTCACAGTGACCCAGCAGAACATAGAGCTGGATATCTACTAATGATGTCACAGTGACCCAGCAGAACATAGAGCTGGATATCTACTAATGATGTCACAGTGACCCAGCAGAACATAGAGCTGGATATCTACTAATGATGTCACAGTGACCCAGCAGAACATAGAGCTGGATATCTACTAATGATGTCACAGTGACCCAGCAGAACATAGAGCTGGATATCTACTAATGATGTCACAGTGACCCAGCAGAACATAGAGCTGGATATCTACTAATGATGTCACAGTGACCCAGCAGAACATAGAGCTGGATATCTACTAATGATGTCACAGTGACCCAGCAGAACATAGAGCTGGATATCTACTAATGATGTCACAGTGACCCAGCAGAACATAGAGCTGGATATCTACTAATGATGTCACAGTGACCCAGCAGAACATAGAGCTGGATATCTACTAATGATGTCACAGTGACCCAGCAGAACATAGAGCTGATATCTACTAATGATGTCACAGTGACCCAGCAGAACATAGAGCTGGATATCTACTAATGATGTCACAGTGACCCAGCAGAACATAGAGCTGGATATCTACTAATGATGTCACAGTGACCCAGCAGAACATAGAGCTGGATATCTACTAATGACTATGGGCTGTGGTCTAAACCACCCTGTCCCCTATACACTACACTACACTACTACCCTATGGGCTGTGGTCTAAACCACCCTGTCCTCTATACACTACACTACACTACTACCCTATGGGCTGTGGTCTAAACCACCCTGTCCCCTATACACTACACTACACTACTACCCTATGGGCTGTGGTCTAAACCACCCTGTTCCCTATACACTACACTACTACCCTATGGGCTGTGGTCTAAACCACCCTGTCCTCTATACACTACACTACACTACTACCCTATGGCCTGTGGTCTAAACCACCCTGTCCTCTATACACTACACTACACTACTACCCTATGGGCTGTGGTCTAAACCACCCTGTCCCCTATACACTACACTACACTACTACCCTATGGGCTGTGGTCTAAACCACCCTGTTCCCTATACACTACACTACTACCCTATGGGCTGTGGTCTAAACCACCCTGTCCTCTATACACTACACTACACTACTACCCTATGGCCTGTGGTCTAAACCACCCTGTCCTCTATACACTACACTACACTACTACCCTATGGGCTGTGGTCTAAACCACCCTGTTCCCTATACACTACACTACTACCCTATGGGCTGTGGTCTAAACCACCCTGTCCTCTATACACTACACTACTACCCTATGGGCTGTGGTCTAAACCACCCTGTCCTCTATACACTACACTACACTACACTACTACCCTATGGGCTGTGGTCTAAACCACCCGGTTCCCTATACACTACACTACACTACTACCCTATGGGCTGTGGTCTAAACCACCCTGTCCTCTATACACTACACTACTACCCTATGGGCTGTGGTCTAAACCACCCTGTCCTCTATACACTACACTACACTACTACCCTATGGACTGTGGTCTAAACCACCCTGTCCCCTATACACTACACTACACTACTACCCTATGGGCTGTGGTCTAAACCACCCTGTCCTCTATACACTACACTACTACCCTATGGGCTGTGGTCTAAACCACCCTGTTCCCTATACACTACACTACTACCCTATGGGCTGTGGTCTAAACCACCCTGTCCCCTATACACTACACTACACTACTACCCTATGGGCTGTGGTCTAAACCACCCTGTCCCCTATACACTACACTACACTACTACCCTATGGGCTGTGGTCTAAACCACCCTGTCCCCTATACACTACACTACACTACTACCCTATGGGCTGTGGTCTAAACCACCCTGTCCTCTATACACTACACTACTACCCTATGGGCTGTGGTCTAAACCACCCTGTCCCCTATACACTACACTACTACCCTATGGGCTGTGGTCTAAACCACCCTGTTCCCTATACACTACACTACACTACTACCCTATGGGCTGTGGTCTAAACCACCCTGTTCCCTATACACTACACTACACTACTACCCTATGGGCTGTGGTCTAAACCACCCTGTTCCCTATACACTACACTACACTACTACCCTATGGTCTGTGGTCTAAACCACCCTGTCCTCTATACACTACACTACTACCCTATGGACTGTGGTCTAAACCAGCCTGTTCCCTATACACTACACTACTACCCTATGGACTGTGGTCTAAACCAGCCTGTTCCCTATACACTACACTACTACCCTATGGACTGTGGTCTAAACCACCCTGTCCCCTATACACTACACTACACTACTACCCTATGGGCTGTGGTCTAAACCACCCTGTCCCCTATACACTACACTACACTACTACCCTATGGGCTGTGGTCTAAACCACCCTGTCCCCTATACACTACACTACACTACTACCCTATGGGCTGTGGTCTAAACCACCCTGTCCTCTATACACTACACTACTACCCTATGGGCTGTGGTCTAAACCACCCTGTCCCCTATACACTACACTACTACCCTATGGGCTGTGGTCTAAACCACCCTGTTCCCTATACACTACACTACACTACTACCCTATGGGCTGTGGTCTAAACCACCCTGTTCCCTATACACTACACTACACTACTACCCTATGGGCTGTGGTCTAAACCACCCTGTTCCCTATACACTACACTACACTACTACCCTATGGTCTGTGGTCTAAACCACCCTGTCCTCTATACACTACACTACTACCCTATGGACTGTGGTCTAAACCAGCCTGTTCCCTATACACTACACTACTACCCTATGGACTGTGGTCTAAACCAGCCTGTTCGGTTGTTTATATTATATAAAACAATATAATAAATAAATGTAATAAACCTATGACTTATGACCTAACTCAATAACTCGCGAAACAGATGCTGTGTGTGTGTGTGTGTGTGTGTGTGTGTGTGTGTGTGTGTGTGTGTGTGTGTGTGTGTGTGTGTGTGTGTGTGTGTGTGTGTGTGTGTGTGTGTGAGTGTGTGTGTGTGTGTGGTGGTGGAGGCTTTAGTGAGTGAGTGAGTGGTGAGTGGTGGTGAGTGTGTGTGTGTGTGTGTGTGTGTGTGTTCCCTATATAGTTATATGTGTGTGTGTGTGTGTGTGTGTGTGTGTGTGTGTGTGTGTGTGTGTGTGTGTGTGAGTGTGTGTGTGAGTGTGTGTGTGAGTGTGTGTGTGAGTGTGTGTGTGTGTGTTTAACTTACGACACAGAGGCTTTTAAAGACCAAATGATGTGAGCTGAAATATTAAGTCTATTACATAAGACAGAGACTGGACACATTACAACAACTACACACACACACACACACACACACACACACACACACACACACACACACACACACACACACACACACACACACACACACACACACACACACAGCACCCATAGTTATATACTGTTGACTAGCACCACAGTTATATACTGTTGACTAGCACCCATTCCCTATATAGTTATATACTGTTGACTAGCACCCATTCCCCTAGTTATATACTGTTGACTATTTCCCTATATAGTTATATACTGTTGACTAGCACCCATTCCCTATATAGTTATATACTGTTGACTAGCACCCATTCTCTATATAGTTATATACTGTTGACTAGCACCCATTCCCTATATAGTTATATACTGTTGACTAGCACCCATTCCCTATATAGTTATATACTGTTGACTAGCACCCATAGTTATATACTGTTGACTAGCACCCATTCCCTATATAGTTATATACTGTTGACTAGCACCTATCCCTATATAGTTATATACTGTTGCCTAGCACCATTCCCTATATAGTTATATACTGTTGACTAGCCCCCCATAGTTATATACTGTTGACTAGCACCATTCCCTATATAGTTATATACTGTTGACTAGCACCCATTCCCTATATAGTTATATACTGTTGACTAGCACCCATAGTTATATACTGTTGACTAGCACCCATAGTTATATACTGTTGACTAGCACCCATTCCCTATATAGTTATATACTGTTGACTAGCACCCATTCCCTATATAGTTATATACTGTTGACTAGCACCCATTCCCTATATAGTTATATACTGTTGACTAGCACCCATTCCCTAGTTATATACTGTTGACTAGCACCCATTCCCTATATAGTTATATACTGTTGACTAGCACCCATTCCCTATATAGTTATATACTGTTGACTACCACCCATTCCCTATATAGTTATATACTGTTGACTAGCACCATTCCCTATATAGTTATATACTGTTGACTAGCACCCATTCCCTATATAGTTATATACTGTTGACTAGCACCCATTCCCTATATAGTTATATACTGTTGACTAGCACCCATTCCCTATATAGTTATATACTGTTGACTAGCACCCATAGTTATATACTGTTGACTAGCACCCATAGTTATATACTGTTGACTAGCACCCATTCCCTATATAGTTATATACTGTTGACTAGCACCCATTCCCTATATAGTTATATACTGTTGACTAGCACCCCCTATATAGTTATATACTGTTGACTAGCACCCATTCCCTATATAGTTATATACTGTTGACTAGCACCCATTCCCTATATAGTTATATACTGTTGACTAGCACCCATAGTTATATACTGTTGACTAGCACCCATAGTTATATACTGTTGACTAGCACCCATTCCCTATATAGTTATATACTGTTGACTAGCACCCATTCCTATATAGTTATATACTGTTGACTAGCACCCATTCCCTATAGTTATATACTGTTGACTAGCACCCATTCCCTATATAGTTATATACTGTTGACTAGCACCCATTCCCTATATATTATATACTGTTATTCCCTATATAGTTATATACTGTTGACTAGCACCCATTCCCTATATAGTTATATACTGTTGACTAGCACCTACATTCCCTATATAGTTATATACTGTTGACTAGCACCCATTCCCTATATAGTTATATACTGTTGACTAGCACCCATAGTTATATACCCTAGCATTCCATAGTTATATACTGTTGACTAGCACCCATAGTTATATACTGTTGACTAGCACCCATAGTTATATACTGTTGACTAGCACCCATTCCCTAGCACCCATTCCCTATAGTTATATACTGTTGACTAGCACCCATTCCCTATATAGTTATATACTGTTGACTAGCACCCATTCCCTATATAGTTATATACTGTTGACTAGCACCCATTCCCTATAGTTATATACTGTTGACTAGTTCCCTATACTGTTGACTAGCACCCATTCCCTATATAGTTATATACTGTTGACTAGCACCATTCCCTATATAGTTATATACTGTTGACTAGCACCCATTCCCTATATAGTTATATACTGTTGACTAGCACCCATTCCCTATATTATATACTGTTGATAGCACCCATAGTTATATACTGTTGACTAGCACCCATTCCCTATATAGTTATATACTGTTGACTAGCACCCAT